>NC_054831.1:51555960-51582537 GCF_018345385.1 Vulpes lagopus | reverse complement strand
GGCTGAAGCCAGGAGGGCACAGGACAGCAAGGACACTCCTGCCCCAAGCTGAGCAGATCAGCGGCCCCGTCCACGGAGCATCCAGGCCCTGCAGACTGAGAGCTCCGTAGTTCCTGCAGGAGCTGAACCCGGGGCTCCAGAGCTGGCCACCGCCACTGCTGTTGTTCTTCCTGGGGCCTCACGGGGTAAACAACCCCCACTGAGCCTCACAGCGGCCTCACCGTATAAACAGCTTAACATCTTTCACTGAGCCCTTCACCAGGCAGGGGGCAGAGCAGCTCCCCCAAGTGCTAACACCTGAAAATCAGCACAGCAGCCCTCTCCCCCAGAAGACCAGCTAGAGGGACAGGGGAAAAACAAATTATTGACCTACCAGCACTGGAAAGTTCAAGGGGAAGTCAAGGGATTCACAGTATACAGAATCAGAGGATATACCCCTTGGTTTTTGTTTGTTTGTTTGTTTTTTGATTTTTAATTTCTGTTCGCTCCCAGCCCCTTTCTTTTTCTTTTCTTCTCTTTTTTCTTTATTCTCTTTTTTTTCTTTTTTCATTTTTTCTTTTCTTTCCTTCTTTCTCTTCTCTCTTTTTCTCCTTCTCCTAATACAACATGTTTTTGGCCACTCTGCACTGAGCAAAATGACTAGAAGGAAAACCTCACCTCAAAAGAAAGGACCAGAAACAGTCCTGGCTCCCACTGAGTTACAAAATTTGGATTACAATTCAATGTCAGAAAGCCAATTCAGAAGCATTATTATAAAGCTATTGGTGGCCCTAGAAAAACGTATAAAGGACTCAAGAGACTTCATGACTGCAGAATTTAGATCTAATCAGGCAGAAATTAAAAATCTGTTAAATGTGATGCAATAAAACCTAGACCTCCTAACAATGAGGGTTAATGAGGTGGAAGAACGAGTGAGTGACATAGAGGGCAAGTTGATGGCAAAGAGGGAAACTGAAGAAAAAAGAGACAAAAAATTAAAAGATCATGCGGATAGATTAAGAGAAATAAGTGACAGCCTGAGGAAGAAAATTCTACGTTTAATTGGGGTTCCCGAGGGCCCCAAAAGGGACAAGAGGTCCAGAATATGTATTTGAACAAATCATAGCTGAAAAATTTCCTAATCTGGGAAGGGAAACAAGGCATTCAGATCCAGGAAATAGAGAGATACCGCCCTAAAATCAATAAAAACTGCTCAACACCTCGACATTTAATAGTGAAGCTTGCAAATTCCGACGATAAACAGAAGATCATTAAAGCAGCAAGAGACTAGACATCTCAAGCTTATATGGGGAGAAATATCAGATTAACAGCAGACACGTCCAGAGAGACCTAGCAGGCCAGAAAGGGCTGGCAGGATATATTCAAGGTCCTAAATGAGAAAAACATGCAGCCAAGAATGCTTTATCTATCAAGTCTCTCATTCAGAATAGAAGGAGAGAGAAAGAGCTTCCAAGGCAGGCAGGAACTGAAAGAATATATGACCATCTGAACTGCTCTGCAAGAAATTTTAAGGGGGACTTTTAAAATTCCCCTTTAAGAAGAAGTCCAATGGAATAATCCACAAAAACAGGGACTGAATAGGTATCATGATGATACACGAAATACAGATCTTTCAATAGTAACTCTGGATGTGAATGGGCTTAATGACCCCATCAAAAGGTGCAGGGTTTCAGACTGGATAAAAAAGCAGGACCCGTCTAATTGCTGTCTACAAGAGACTCATTTTAGACCTAAGGACACCTACAACCTGAAAATAAAAGGTTGGAGAACCATTTACCATTCCAGTGGTCCTCAAAAGAAAAGGAGGGGTAGCCATCCTTATATCGGATAAACTAAAATTTATCCCGAAGACTGTAGTGAGAGATGAAGAGGGACACTATATCATACTTAAAGGATCTATCCAACAAGAGGACTTAACGATCATCAATACATATGCTCCGAATGTGGGAGCTGCCAAATATATCAATCAATTAATAACAGAAGTTAAGACATACTTAGATAATAATACACTTATACTTGCTGACTTCAATCTAGCACTTTCTACACTTGAAAGGTCTTCTAAGCACAGCATCTCTAAAGAAACAAGAGCTTAAATGATACACTGGACCAGATGGATTTCACAGATATCTACAAACTATGTCCAAACGCAACTGAATACACATTCTTCTCAAGGCCACATGGAACTTTCTCCAGAATAGACTACATACTGTGTCACAAATCAGGTTTGAACCAATACCGAAAGATTGGGATTGTCCCCTGCATATTCTCAGACCATAATGCCTTGAAATTAGAACTAAATCACAAGAAGTTGGGAAGGACTTCAAACTCGTGGAGGTTAAGGACCATCCTGCTTAAAGATGAAAGGGTCAACCAGGAAATTAGGGAAGAATTAAAAAGATTCATGGAAACTAATGAGAATGAAGATACAACCGTTCAAAATCTATGGGATACAGCAAAAGCAGTCCTGAGTGGGAAATATATCGCAATAGAAGCATCCATCCAAAAACTGAAAGAACTCAAATACAGAAGGTAACCTAACACCTAAAGGAGATAGAGAAAAAACAGCAAATAGATCTGACACCAAGCAGAAGAGAGTTAATAAAGATTCGAGCAGAGCTCAATGAAATCGAGACCAGAAAGACTGTGGAACAGATCAACAAATCCAGGAGTTGGTTCTTTGAAAAAATTAATAAGATAGATAAACCATTAGCCAGCCTTATTACAAAGAAGAGAGAGAAGGCTCAAACTAATAAAATAATGAATGAGAAAGGAGAGATCACTACCAACACCAAGGAAATACAAACGATTTTAAAAACATATTATGAACAGCTATACGCCAATAAATTAGGCAATCTAGAAGAAATGGACGTGTTTATCAAAACCAGAAATTACCAAAACTGGAACTGGAAGAAATAGAAAACCTGAACAGGCCAATAACCAGGGAGGAAATTGAAGCAGTCATCAAAAACCCCCCAAGACCCAAATTCCAGGGCCAGATGGCTTGCTGGGGAATTCTGTCAAATGCTTAAAGAAGAAACCATACCTATTCTCCTAAAGCTGTTTGGAAAGATAGAAAGAGACGGAGTACTTTCAAATTCATTCTATGAGGCCAGCATCACCTTAATACCAAAACCAGACAAAGACCCCACCAAAAAGGAGAATTATAGACCAATATCCCTGATGAACATGGGTGCAAAAATTCTCAACAAGGTGCTAGCCAATAGGATACAACAATACATTGAGAAGATTATTCACCATGACCAACTAGGATTTATCCCCAGGATACAAGCTGGTTCAACTTTCGTAAAACAATCAATGTGTTTGTCCTTCTCCGATTGACTTATTTCACTCAGCACTTGCTCAGCACTTGCACTTGAGTGAAATAAGTCAATCGGAGAAGGACAAACATTATATGTTCTCATTCATTTGGGGAATATCAATAATAGTGAAAGGGAATAGAAGGGAAGGGAGAAGAAATGGGTAGGAAATATCAGAAAGGGAGACAGAACGAAAAGACTCCTAACTCTGGGAAACGAACTAGGGGTGGTAGAAGGGGAGAAGGGCAGGGGGAGGGGGTGAATGGGTTACGGGCACTGAGGGGGGCACTTGATGGGATGAGCACTGGGTGTTATTCTGTATGTTGGCAAATTGAACACCAATAAAAAATAACTTTATTATTAAAAAAAACAATCAATATGATTCATCACATCAGCAAGAGAAAAAGCAAGAACCATATGATCATTTCAATAGATGCAGAGAAAGCATTTGACAAAATACAGCATCCATTCCTGATCAAAACTCTTCAGAGTGTAGGGAGAGAGGGAACATTCCTTAACATCTTAAAGCCATCTACAAAAAGCCCACAGCTAATATCATTGTCCATGGGGAAGCACTGGGAGACTTTCCCTTAAGAACAGGAACAAGACAGGGATGTCCACTCTCTCCACTGCTATTCAACATAGTACTAGAAGTCCTAGCCTCAGCAATCAGACAACAAAAAAATGAAGGGCATTCAAATTGACAAGAAGAAGTTAAACTCTATCTATTCATTGATGACACGATACTCTCTAGTGAAAACCCAAAACACTCCACCTCAAGATTGCTAGAACTCATTCAGCAATTTGGCAGTGTGGCAGGATACAAAATCAATGCCCAGAAGTCAGTCGCATTTCTATACACTAACAATCTGAGGAAAGAGAAATTAAGGAGTCAATCCCATTTACAATTGCACCCAAAAGCATATGATATCTAGGAAGAAACCTAAGCAAAGAGGTAAAGGACCTATACTCTAAAAACTACACAACACTTTAGAAATTGAGGAAGACAGAAAGTGATGGAAAAATCTTCCATGTCATGGATTGGAAGAATTAATATGTGAAAATATCAATGTCAGGGCAATTTACACTTTTAATGCAATCCCTATCAAAACACCGTGGACTTTCTTCAGAGAGATGGAACGAATTATTTTAAGATTTGTGTGGAATCGGAAATGACCCGGATTAGCTAGGGGAATTTTAACAACGAAAATTGGGGGCATCGAAATGCCAGATTTCAGATGGTACTACAAAGTTGTGGTCATCAAGACAGTGTGGTACTGGCAAATACAGACACATAGATCAATGGAACAGAATAGAGAATCCAGAAGTGGACCCTGAACTTTATGGTCAACTAACATTTGACAAAGGAGGAAAGACTGTCTGCCGGAAACAAGACAGTCTCTTCAATAAATGGTGCTGGGAAAATTGGGCATCCACTTGCAGTAGAATGAAACTAGACCAGTCTCTTGCACCATACACAAAGATAAACTCAAAATGGATGAAAGATCTAAATGTGAGACAAGATTCCATCAAAGCCGTAGAGGAGAACATAGGCAACACCCTTTTTGAACGTGGCCACAGTACCTTCATGCAAGATACATCCACGAAGGCAAGAGAAACAAAAGCAAAATTGGACTATTGGGACTTAAGCCTCAAGATAAGAGGCTTTTGCATAGCAAAATATAGTCAACAAAGCTAAGACAGCCTTCAGAATGGGAGAAGGTATTTGCAAATCACGTATCAGATAAAGGGCTAGTTTCCAAGATCTACGAAGAATTATTAAAATCGACAGCAAAGAAACAAACAATCCAAACAGGAAATGGGCAAAAGCCATGAAGAGAAATCTCACAGAGGAAGACATAGACATGCCATAAAACACATGAGAAAATGCTCCGCATCACTTGCCATCAGGGAAATACAAATCAAAACCACAATGAGATACCACCTCACACCAGTGAGAATGGGGCAACTTAACAAGGTATGAAACAACAAATGTTGGAGAAGAACTGGAGAAAGGGGAACCCTCATGCACTGTTGGTGGAAATGTGAACTGGTGCAGCCACTCTGGAAACGTGTGTGGAGGTTCCCAAAAAGTTAAAAATAGATCTGCCCTATGACCCAGCAATTGCACTGCTGGGGATTTACCCCAACGATACAGATGGGGTGAAACGCCAGGAAACCTGCACCCCGATGTTGACAGTAGCAATGTCCACGATAGCCAAACTGTGGAAGGAGCCTTGGTGTCCATCGAAAGATGAATGGATAAAGATGTGGTTTATGTATACAATGCAATATTACTCAGCCATAAGAAACAACAAATACCCACCAATTGCTTCGACGTGGATGGAACTAGAGCATATTATGCTGAGTGAAATAAGTGAATTGGTGAAGGACAAACATTATATGGTCTCACTCATTTGGGGAATAAAAAAATAGTGAGAGGGAATAAAGAGGAAAGGAGAAAAATGAGTGGAAAATATCAGAAAAAGAGACATAACATGAGAGACTCCTGAATGGGAAACGAACTAGGGGTGGTGGAAGGAGAGGTGGGCGGGGGGTGGGGGTGACTGGGTGGTGGTCACTGAGGGGGGCACTGGATGGGATGTGCCCTGGAGGTTATTCTATATGTTGGCAAATTGAACACCAATAAAAAATTATATGAAAGAAGAAAGTTATCTAGGTAATTTAGTGTGGTCAGGTGACTGGGGGACACTACTCTTCAGCCGTCTTGCCCCCTACTACTCTGTTCTGTGTTTAAATATGGTTTCTAGGCAGCGATATCAACAGGGTCACTGAGAAAGCCATCTGACATCGGTCACCTGAGCTGCATGGTGATTGGCCACCTGAACCAGGCCACACCAAGAGCCTGCCTGATTGGACAGGCCATGGCGGTGACATCACAGAAGGGCACTCTGATGCACCTGGGCTGATATAAAAGCATGGCAACCGCACAGGCTCCCGTGATGACAGAGATGGCACTTCAGCCACAGATCTCCCTATTCTGCCTCAGGTTCTCTTCCCTGTTTTCTGCCCATGCCCATGGCAAGCACCCTGTTCACCCCTCATGCCCCAGGCCTCTTGCCAATACTTTGAGCTCCACCTGCATGTTTGCACCTCCCTTCATGCCCCTCTGTGGTCCTCAGAGTCCACGAACCCACAGCAGGTGATTCCTGGTCCCATTTCCCACTGTGAGGTTGGCCTAGCTGCTCACGGACATATTCCCATGTGGCCTGTGGGAGTGGGACACTGGGAATCGGTACCATGGGTAATCAGGCAGAGGGGAAAAGCCTCTCCCACACCTCTGGGATTCCCATCGGGCTCAACACAGGAAAGCTGTGAGTCCACGTCCTGAGGGAGCCCAGGGCACTCACTGCTTCTCTGGATCTCTCCAACCCAGCTCAGCACAGGGCACATGAGTGCCCTAAACCTCCAGTCCACTCCATTGTGTACATGTTTCCATGGCTCCAGGCTCCTGGCAGAGAGGATTTTACAAAACAAGTAAGTCCTGGGAGAAGGAGGCACCACATCACTGGACACGTTGCGGGTCATTGGATCACAGGCCCTCAGACCAAGACCTGCCTACCCCACCTCAGTAATGGAAAAACAGATCCTCCAGATCCCTGGCTGACCAGGTGCCCACAGACCACAAACCCTCGAACACAGCAGGACACTGAGAAATTCAGTGCGCAGAACAGAGCAACTACCAGGAGCCCTCAGACTGGGAACCCTCTGAACCCACGTGGCCCTCGGCATGTGAGTAACCCAGACACTGGATGGACCAGGAAGCTTAACACCACCAGTTCTCCAGCTGATCCCAGAATAAGGCAAGGGGATCCAGGGAACATGGGGTTTGCTGAGTGCTCGACGTCATTCGCCCTGCGTCCCAACTCATCATTGTGGAAGGAGGCACATGCACAGTGGGATCAGCATGTGCCTTAGACCTGGAGACAAACATCACAGCTCAGCTTTACTCACTTAGGCCCCTGGTAAGGGGGCTCACCTTGTAATTCTGACTTGGGGTTACACATCCCAGACATGGCTAGGCCAAGCAGGTCCCTGGATAGCAGGCTCACCATGTACCACTGGATCCTTGACTACCAGCATTTCTCAGCACTAGGGCAAGCCAGCCTCTGCTTAGGAAGAATTCATGAGATTGGGAAAACTCTCATAGGACTTATCAAAGAAAAGATTAAGAATCCAAACAAATAAAATCATAAATGAAAGAGGCAGATCAAACCAACTCCAAATAAATGAAACAATTATAAAGAATATTATGAGCAATTATAAGCCCCCAAATTGGGCAATCTGGAAAAAAATGGATGCTTTTCTGGAAGCTTATAAACTAGGAAAACCGAAATAGGAAGAAATTGAAAACCTGAACAGATCCATAACTAGTAACGTAATTGAATTAGTCATCAATAACTTCACAGAATCCTACAGTTCAGGGCTGAATGCCTCCAGAGAGTTCAACCAAACATTCAACCAAACTTATGCTAGTGAAGATCTTTCAAATATAGCAAGGAAATGCAAGGAATACTTGCATACTCATTCTGTGAGGTCACCATTACCTTGATCCCAAAGCCAAAGATCCCACCAAACAGGAGAACTACAGACAGATATACCTGATGAACATGGATGCGAAAATTATCACCAATATATTAGCTAAGATTCACTAAGACCATGTGGAAAAGATCCTGGACTGCAAGGGTGGTTCAACATTTAAAAGTCAACCAACGTGATAGATCACCTTAAAAAATGAAAGGGCCTGAATCTTATGATCTTCTGAATTGATGCAGAAAAAACCTTTGGCAAAATACAGCATCCTTTCTTGATTAAAACTCTCCACAGTGTAGGGATTGGGGAAATAGACTTAACATCATAAAAGCCATCTACAAAACCCATGGTGAATATCATTCTCAATGGGAAAGAGGTGGCAGCCCTTCTCTAAGGTCAGGAACACAACAAGAATGCCCACTCTCACCACCATTCTTCAACAGAGTAATAGAATTAGTAGCCTCAGCCATCAGAAAACAAAAAGAAATAAATGGCATTCAAACTGGCAAAGAAGAAGTCACAATTGCACTTTTCTCAGATGACATACTTTATGTGGAAGTCACAAGAGTTTCTAACTTTGCTAGGACTCGTACTGTAATTCAGCACTGTGGAAGGATGAAAAATCAATGCCGAGAAATCAGTTGTATTTGTAGACACTAAACATGATAAAGAAGAAAAGGAAATTAAGAGTTGATCCTACTTAAAATTGCACCAGAAACCATAAAATACCTAGGAATAAACATAATGAAAGAGGTAAAGGATCTGTAACTAAAAACTACAGAACACCTATGAAAGAAATTGTGGAAGAGCAAAGACATGCATTAACATTGCATGTTCATGGATTTGAAGAATCAATATTGCGAAAATGTCTGTGCTACTCAGGGCAATGTACCCTTTTGTAGTAGTCCCTATCAAAATACCATTGACATTTTTCACAGAGCAAAAATAAATAACTCTAAGATTTGCATGGAACCGGAAAAGACCCCAATTAGCCATAGGAATGTTGTAAAAGAAATCAAAAGCAGGTTACATCACAATGTCTGGACTTCAGGCTGTATTTTGTCTAAGGCTTTTTCTGTATGTCATAGACAAAGCTGTCATCATCAAAATGCTATCGTACTGGCACAAAAACAGACACATTGATCAAGGAACAGAATAGAGAACTCAGAAATGGACCCTCAACTCTATGGTCAACTAATCTTAGACAAAGCAGAAAAGAATATCCCCTGGAAAAAGGACAGTCTCTTCAACAAATTGGACAGCCACATGCAGAAGAATGAAACTGGACCATTCTCTTACACCACACACAAAGATAAACTCAAAACGGATGAAAGACCTAAACGTGAAATAGGAATCCATCACAATCCTACACAAAAACACAGGCAGCAACATCTTTGACATTGGCTATAGGAACTAATGCAAGACATGTCTATAAAAGCAAGGGAAGCAAGAGCAAACCTGAACTATTGGGACTTCATCAAGTTCAAAAGCAAAGGAAAAAGTCCATAAAACTAAGAAGCATCCTACAAAATGGGAGAAGGCATTTGCAAATGACATATGAGACAAAAGGCTAGTATCCAAGATCTATAAAGAACTTATGGAAGTCTACACTCAAAACAAGTATCCAGTGAAGAAATGGGTAGAAGACATGAACAGACATTTCTCCAAACAAGGCCTACATGTGGAGAACAGACACATGAAAAAAATGCTCCACATCACTCAATATCAGGAAAATACAAAACAAAATAAAACCCACAGTGAGATACCACCTCACATCTGTCAGAATGGCTAAAATGAACAAGGCAGGAAACAGCAAATGTTGGTGAGGACATGGAGAAAGGGGAACCCACTTGTACTGTTGGTGAGAATGCAAACTGGTGCAGCCACTCTGAAGTGTGCAGGTTTCTCGAGAACATAAAACCAGAGCTACCCTATGACTAGCAATTGCACTACTGTTTATTTACCCCAAAGATACAGGGGTAGTGAAAAGAAGAGGCACCTGCACCCCAATGTTCACAGCAGCAATGTCCACAATGTGGAAGGAGCTCAGATATCCATCGACAGATGAATGCATAAGGAGGATGTGGTCTATCTATATCTATATATGTGATCTATAGATATATAGTTTGTATCTACAAACAATGGGATATTATTCATCCATTAGAGAGGATGAAACTTTTCCATTTATATCGACATGGATGTTACTGGAGGATATTACTCAGTGAGTGAAATAAGTCAGTCAGCGAGACAATTATCATATGGTTTCATTCATATGTGATATATAAGAAACATGCATAGAATCATAGGGGAAGGGAGGGAAAACTGAATGGGAAGTCATCAGAGAGAGAGTAAAACCATGAAAGACTCTTAACTTTGTGAAATAAACTGCGGGTTGTTAGAGGGGAGGTGGGTGGAGGATGAGTACCTGGGTGAGGGGCATTAAGGAGGTCACGTGGTGTGATGAGCACTGGGTGTTACACACAAATGATAAATTACTGATCACATCATCTGAAACTAATGGTTTATTATATGCTGGCAAATTGAATTCAAATTTTTAAAAAGTAAAATAAAAATAAGATAAAATAAAATATTTGTGTAAATAGAATGGGAAAATAGGAAATCAAAATAACGACAGACAAGGCTGTGGGCAGGATGGTGGAAGAGTAGGATCTTTAATTCACTTGTTCCACCAACTTACCTAGATAACTTTCAAATCATCCTGAAAACCTACGAATTTGGCCTCTGATTTAAAGAGAGAACACCTGGAACGCTACAATGAGAAGAGTTTGCACTTCTCCCAAGGTAGGAAGATGGAAAAATAAATAAATAGACTCCAGTGAGAGAGAGCCCCCACGAGGAGCCAGGCTAAGGCGGGACAGGAGAGCCTAAAGGAAAGGAAAGCCCATACGGGGAGAATCAGGCATTTACCAATCTTCCCGGATGGAAATGTGCTCACAGTGAACTGGGGCAGGATCCCAGGAGCGGCAGTGGAGCCCCCAGGTTACCGGGGACACTGACAGAAAAGTGGGGAGAGCACGCCACACACCATGGGTGAGCTCTGAAAAGGGCTGGAGCGAGCGCCCAGCGGGCCCTGGGAGAGACTCAGGTGGTGGCTTGGGCAGCGGCTCGGCGAGGAGGGGGATGCGCAGCCCCAGGAGCGCGATTCCAGCGATGCAGGCCCTGGAGCCCAAGGAGCCGGGGGACACAGCCAAAATCCCGCGATCCCCTTAAGAAGGCAGGGGCTGGGAGGACACAGGACAGCCAGGACGCTCCTACCGCCAGGCACCCCCAAACTGTTCAGGTCAGTGCCCCCACACCCGGAGCATCCAGGCTCCCGCGGATTGGGAGCTGAAGGACGTACTGTGGAAGCTGACTCTAGGGCTGGAGAGCTGGCTGTCACCAGTGTTGTTTTTCCTCACTATGCAACCTTGTGTCAGGGACGGAGCCGAGCCCCCAGGGAGCATGGGCCTCACAGGATAAACAGCTCCCAATGAGCCCTGCACCTGGGATGGGGTGTGGCAGCTCCTTCAGGGGTGCACACCTGACAACCATAAGAGAAGGCCCTTCCCCCAGAAGACCAGCTGCAAGGAAAGGGGAAGAGCAAGTTCTTGCCCAAGCAGCGCCGGAAAGCTCCAGGGGAATTCCAGGGTCTTGCAGTATATAGAATCAGAGGATACCCCTCCTTATTATTATTTTTTTAATTTTTAAATGTTTCCTGCTTTTTGTTGTTATGTTTGTGTTTGTGTTTTGTCCCCCCCCCTTTTTTCTTTTATTCCTTCCTTTTTCCAGTACAGCTTGTTTTTAGCCACTCTGCACTGAGCAAAATGACTAGAAGGAAGAACTCACCACAAAAGAAACAATCACTAACAGTCCTCTCTCCCACAGAGTTACAGAATTGGGGTTAGGATTCGATGTCCGAATTCCAATTCAGAAGCACAATTTTAAGGCAACTGGTGGTTCTGGAAAAAAGCATAAAGGATTCAAGAGACTTTAAGACTGCAGAATTTAGAACTGGTCAGGCCAAAATTAAAAATCAATTAAATGAGATGCAATCCAAACTGGAGGTCCTAATGATGAAGTTAATGAGGTATTAGAACGAGTGAGTGACATAGAAGGCAAGTGGATGGCAAAGAAGAAAGCTGAGGGAAAAGGAGAAAAACAAAAGACCATGAGGAAAGGTTAAAGGAAATAAATGAGAGCCTCAGAAGGAAAAATCTACATTTAATGGGGCTTCCAGAGGGTGCTGAAAGGAACAGAGGACGAGAAAGTGTATTAGAACAAATCATAGCTGAGAACTTCCCTAACTTGGTGAAGAAACAGGCATGCAGAACCTAGAGATAGAGAGATTCCCCCCCCCCTAAAATCAATAAAAACCATTCAACACCCTGATATTTCATGGTGAAACTTGCAAATTCCAAAGATAAAGAGAAGATCCTCAAAGCAACAAGAGACAAGAGCTCTCTAACCTTTATGGGGGGACGTATTAGGTTAACAGCAGACCTCTCCACAGAGACCTGGAAGGCCAGAAAGGGCTGACAAGATGTAGTCAGGGTCTTAATGAGAAGAGTTAAATTTGCCAACATAGAGCATATCAACCAGTGCTCATTAGGTAAAGTGCCCCCCCAGCGCCGATCATCCAGTCACCCGAACCCCCCCAGCACCTCCCTTTCCACTACCCCTTGTTCATTTCCCAGAGTAAGGAGTCTCTCCTATTCTGTCATCCTCAACTGATATTTTCATTCATTTTCTCTCCTTTTCCCTTTATTCCCTTTCACTATTTTTTATATTCCCAAATCAATGGGACCAAATAATGATTGCCCTTCTCCGACTGATTTATTTCCCTCAGCATAATACCCTCCAGTTCCATCCACATCGAAGCAAATGGTGGGTATTTATCGTTTCTTGTTTTTCCTTCTTTTTTTGGAACTTAACAAATGCATTCAGAACATTTCATCCTAAAACAGCAGAAGACACAGTCTTTTTGAGTGCATATGAAACATTCTCCAGAATAGATCACTCATCAGGTTACAAATCAGACCTTAACAAGTACAAAAAGATGAAGATTATACCATGCATATTTTCCAACCACAATGATATGAAACTTAAGGTCAACCACAAGAAAAAATTTGGATACCCAGAAATACATGGAGGTTAAAGAATATCCTCCTGCTCATAATGAGTGGGTTAACAGGGAATTTAAAGTATAAATTAAAAAATACATGGAAGGAAATGAAAAATGAAAACAAGAAGTTATAATAAAAGATGTCTTAAGTGATCCTATGATTTTCACACATGCTCTTTTTAACCTCCATTGTGGAGTTCAACCAATTTCTCTGAGGTATTTGGTTTAATCACCCAGCCAGCATGGTAACTTCCTTCCTTGCCTATTGATTCAGAGGCATGAAGAGCTCAAAGTGGCCGTGCAGCAGTTTCAATTTCCAGTTCAGAAGGATTGTTTTTGTGTCTTTCTTTGAACCTGAGACCTCTAGGCCAGCGAAATTTAAAATCCTGTGAACAGAAATTAAACACTTTTCAAGTAGATCATGAAGGGATATAGTGAGCAGTACGACTCCCAGGTCCAGTCCTTGATACCTGCACCTGTGTATGTGAGCTATGGGAGAAACAGCATCATATATTAGAAGCTGATTTGGAACATATATAGCCGTCTGGAGAACGTTGTCCTAGCCTGCAAGGAATTGCCACCTAGCACTACAGCTGCAGCTTCTTTTTTTTTAAAATTAATTTATTATTGGTGTTCAATTTGCCAACATATAGAGTAATACCCAGTGCTCATCCCATGAAGTGCCACCCTCAGGGGCCCGCCTCCCAGTACCCCCTATACCTGCCCACCTCTGTTTCTACCACACCTAGTTCGTTTCCCAGAGATAGGAGTCTCTCATGTTCTATATCCCTTTCTGATATTTCCCGCTCATTTTTTCTCCTTTAGCCTTTATTCTCTTTCACTATCTTTTATCTTCCCCAAATGAATGAGACCATATAATGTTTGTCCTTCTCCAATTGACTTATTTCACTCACCATAATACCCTCTGGTTCCATCCACATCGAAGCAAGTGGTGGGTATTTGTCATTTCTAAAGGCTGAGTAATATTCCATTGTATACATAGACCACAGCCTCTTTATCCATTCATCCTTCGATGGACACTGAGGCTCCTTCCACAGTTTGGCTATTGTGGACATTGCTGCTGTAAACATCGGGGTGCAGGTGTTCTGGTGTTTCACTGCATCTGTATCTTTGGGGTAAATCGCCAGAACTGCAATTGCTGGGTTGTAGGGCAGGTCTATTTTTCACTCTTTGAGGAACCTCCACACAGTTTCTCAGAGTGGGTGCAACAGTTCACATTCCCAGCAACAAGGCAAGGGGGTACCCCTTTCTCCACATCCTCTCCAACATTTGTGGTTTCCTGTTTCGTTACTTTTCCCCATTCTCACTGGTGTGAGATGGTTTCTCATTGTGGTTTTGATTTGTATTTTGATGGCAATTGTTGCAGAGCATTTTCTCATGTGCTTCTGGTCGTGTCTATGTCTTCCTCTGTGAAATTTCTGTTCAAGAGTTTTGCCCATTTCATGATTGGACTGTTTGTTTCTTTGATGTGGAGTATACTAGGTTCTGTAGAGATCTTGGATACTAACCCTTTATCTCATAGGTCACTTGCAAATATCTTCTTGCATTCTGTAGGATGTATTTTAGTTTTGTTGGCAGTTTCTTTTGGTGTCCAAGAGCTTTTTATCTTGATGAAGTCCCAATAGTTCATTTTTCTTTTGTTACCCTTGCCTTTCTAGATGTATCTTGCAACAAGTTGCTGTGGCAAAGTTCAAAAGGGTTTTGCCTATGTTCTATTCTAGGATTGTGATGGATTCTAGTCTCACATTTAGATCTTTCATCCATTTTGAGTTTATCTTTGGGCATGGTGTAAGACAATGGTCTAGTTTCCTTCTTCTGCATGTGGATGTCTATTTTTCCCAGCACCACTTTTGAAGAGACTATCTTTTTTCCAGTGGATAGTCTTTACTGCTTTGTCAAATATTAGTTGACGATAGAGTTAAGGGACCATTTCTGGATTCAGTATTCTGCTCCATGGATCTATGTGTCTGATTTTGTGCTGGTACCACACTCTCTTGATGACGGCAGCTTTGTAGTGTAAGGTTACATCTGATATTGAGATGTCCCTGGCTCTGGTTTTCTTTTTTAATATTCCCCTGGCTATTCTGGGTCTTTTCTGAATCCACACAAATCATAAGATGATTTGTGCCAACTATCAGAAGAAAGTCCATGGTATTTTGATAGGGATTGCATTTAATGTGTAAATTGCCCTGGGTAGCATTGACATTTTCACAATATTAATTGTTCCAATCCATGAGCATGGAATATTTTTTCATCTCTTGGTGTCTTCCTCAATTTCTTTCAGAAGTGTCCTGTAGTTTTTAGGGTATAGATCCTTTACGTCTTTGGTTAGGTTTATTCCTATCTACCTGATGCATTTGGGTGCAATTGTAAATGGGATTGACTCCTTAATTTCTCGTTCTTCAGTCTCATTGTTAGTGTATAGAAATGCCACTGACTTCTGGGCATTGATTGTGTATCCGGCCACACTGACAAATGGCTGTATGAGTTCTTGCAATCTTGGGGTGGAGTCTCCTGGGTTGTCTAGGTACAGTATGATGTCATCTGCCAAGAAGGAGAGTTTGATTTCTTTTTTGCCAGTTTGAATGCCCTTCATTTCTTTTTGTTGCCTGACTGCTGAGGCTAGGACTTCTAGTACTCTGTTGCATAGCAGTGGTGAGAGTGGTCATCCATGTCTTGTTCCTGATCTTAGGGGAAAGGCTCCCAGTGTTTCCCCATTGAGAATGATATTTGATGTGGTCTCTTCATAGATGGCTTTTAAGATGCTGAGGAATGTTCCCTCTATACCTACACTCTCAAGACTTTTTTTTTCCTTTGCTTATTTATGATAGTCACACAGAGAGAGAGACGGGCAGAGACACAGGCAGAGGGAGAAGCAGGCTCCATGCACCAGGAGCCCGACGTGGAATCCGATCCCGGGTCTCCAGGATCGCGCCCTGGGCCAAAGGCAGGTGCCAAACCGCTGTGCCACCCAGGGATCCCACTCTCAAGACTTTTGATCAGAAATGGATGCTGTATTTTGTCAAATTCTTTCTCTGCATCTATTGAGAGGATCCTATGGTTCTCATTTATTCTATTGATGATATGATGAATCACATTGATTGTTTTACCAGTGTTGAACCAGCCTTGCATCCCAGGGATAAATGCCACTTGGTCATGGTGAATAATCTTCTTAATGCACCGTTGGATCCTCCTGGCTAGTATTTTGTTGAGAATTTTTGCATCCGTGTTCATCAGATATATTGGTTTGTAATTGTCCTTTTTGGTGGGGTCTCTGTCTGGTTTTGGAATTAAAGTGATGTTGGCCTCCTGCAACGAGTTTGGAAGTGCTCCATCTCTTTTTATCTTTTGGAACAGCTTTAGTAGAATAGGTATGGTTTCTTCTTTAAACATTCGATAATATTCCCCTTGGAAGATATCTGGCCCTGGACTTTTGTGCCTTGTAGTTTTGATGACTGCTTCCATATCCTCCCTGGATATCGGCCTCTTCAGCTATTCTATTTCTTCCTGTTCCAGTTTTGGTAGTTTGTGACTTTCCAGAAATGTTCCCATTTCTTCTAGATTGCCTAATTTATTGGCATATAGCTGCTCATAAGTTCTTAAAACCGTTTGTATTTTTTCATGTTGCTGGTGATCTCTTCTTTCTCATTCATGCTTTTATTGACCTAAGTCTTTCCCTCTCCTTTTTAATGAGGCTGGCGAATGATTTATCTAACTTTTTAATTCTTTCTTTTTTTTTTACCTTTGAAGTTTTCTTTTTTTAATTAATTTTATTATGGGTGTTCAATTTGCCAACATATAGAATAACACCCAGTGCTCATCCCATCAAGTGCGGCCCTCAGTGCCCGTCACCCATCCCCCCCAGGCCCCGCCCACCTCCCATTCCACCACCCCTAGTTCGTTTCCCAGAGTTAGGAGTCTCCCATGTTCTGTCTCCCGTTCTGATATTTCCCACTCATTTTTTAAACTTTCCTCTTTATTCCCTTTCACTATTTTTATATCCCCAAATGAATTAGACCATATAATGTTTTTCCTTCTCCCATTGACGAATTTCACTCCACATACTACCCTCCAGTTCATCCACGTTGAAACAAATGGTGTGTATATGTCGTCAGAAAAAGGTCTAGTTTCCAAGATCTATAAAGAACTTATTAAACTCAACAACAAAGAAATAAACACTCCAAAACTCAACAGCATGAAATAAACAATCCAATCATGAAATGGGCATAAGACATGAACAGAATTCTCACAGAAGAAGACCTAGACACGGCCATCAAGCACATGAGAAAATGCGCCGCAACAATTGCCATCAAAATACAAATCAAAACAACAATGAGAAACCATCTCACACCAGTGAGAATGGGGAAAATTAACGAAACAAGAAACCAAAAATGTTGGAGAGGATGTGGAGAAAGGGGTACCCCTTGCCTTGTTGCTGGGAATGTGAACTGTTGCACCCACTCTGAGAAACTGTGTGGAGGTTCCTCAAAGAGTGAAAAATAGACTGCCCTATGACCCAGCAATTGCAATTCTGGCGATTTACCCCAAAGATACAGATGCAGTGAAACACCGGAACACCTGAACCACGATGTTTACAGCAGCAATGTCCACAATAGCCAAACTGTGGAAGAAGCCTCAGTGTCCATCGAAGGATGAATGGTATCGAATGAGTAATATTGCATTGTATACATAAACC
Source organism: Vulpes lagopus (assembly GCF_018345385.1). Lineage (NCBI taxonomy): Eukaryota > Metazoa > Chordata > Mammalia > Carnivora > Canidae > Vulpes > Vulpes lagopus. The sequence continues at coordinate 51,564,827 of NC_054831.1, read as the reverse complement.
ACATCTTTATCCATTCATCTTTCGATGGACACCAAGGCTCCTTCCACAGTTTGGCTATCGTGGACATTGCTACTGTCAACATCGGGGTGCAGGTTTCCTGGCGTTTCACCCCATCTGTATCGTTGGGGTAAATCCCCAGCAGTGCAATTGCTGGGTCATAGGGCAGATCTATTTTTAACTTTTTGGGAACCTCCACACACGTTTCCAGAGTGGCTGCACCAGTTCACATTTCCACCAACAGTGCATGAGGGTTCCCCTTTCTCCAGTTCTTCTCCAACATTTGTTGTTTCATACCTTGTTAAGTTGCCCCATTCTCACTGGTGTGAGGTGGTATCTCATTGTGGTTTTGATTTGTATTTCCCTGATGGCAAGTGATGCGGAGCATTTTCTCATGTGTTTTATGGCATGTCTATGTCTTCCTCTGTGAGATTTCTCTTCATGGCTTTTGCCCATTTCCTGTTTGGATTGTTTGTTTCTTTGCTGTCGATTTTAATAATTCTTCGTAGATCTTGGAAACTAGCCCTTTATCTGATACGTGATTTGCAAATACCTTCTCCCATTCTGAAGGCTGTCTTAGCTTTGTTGACTATATTTTGCTATGCAAAAGCCTCTTATCTTGAGGCTTAAGTCCCAATAGTCCAATTTTGCTTTTGTTTCTCTTGCCTTCGTGGATGTATCTTGCATGAAGGTACTGTGGCCACGTTCAAAAAGGGTGTTGCCTATGTTCTCCTCTACGGCTTTGATGGAATCTTGTCTCACATTTAGATCTTTCATCCATTTTGAGTTTATCTTTGTGTATGGTGCAAGAGACTGGTCTAGTTTCATTCTACTGCAAGTGGATGCCCAATTTTCCCAGCACCATTTATTGAAGAGACTGTCTTGTTTCCGGCAGACAGTCTTTCCTCCTTTGTCAAATGTTAGTTGACCATAAAGTTCAGGGTCCACTTCTGGATTCTCTATTCTGTTCCATTGATCTATGTGTCTGTATTTGCCAGTACCACACTGTCTTGATGACCACAACTTTGTAGTACCATCTGAAATCTGGCATTTCGATGCCCCCAATTTTCGTTGTTAAAATTCCCCTAGCTAATCCGGGTCATTTCCGATTCCACACAAATCTTAAAATAATTCGTTCCATCTCTCTGAAGAAAGTCCACGGTGTTTTGATAGGGATTGCATTAAAAGTGTAAATTGCCCTGACATTGATATTTTCACATATTAATTCTTCCAATCCATGACATGGAAGATTTTTCCATCACTTTCTGTCTTCCTCAATTTCTAAAGTGTTGTGTAGTTTTTAGAGTATAGGTCCTTTACCTCTTTGCTTAGGTTTCTTCCTAGATATCATATGCTTTTGGGTGCAATTGTAAATGGGATTGACTCCTTAATTTCTCTTTCCTCAGATTGTTAGTGTATAGAAATGCGACTGACTTCTGGGCATTGATTTTGTATCCTGCCACACTGCCAAATTGCTGAATGAGTTCTAGCAATCTTGAGGTGGAGTGTTTTGGGTTTTCACTAGAGAGTATCGTGTCATCAATGAATAGATAGAGTTTAACTTCTTCTTGTCAATTTGAATGCCCTTCATTTTTTTGTTGTCTGATTGCTGAGGCTAGGACTTCTAGTACTATGTTGAATAGCAGTGGAGAGAGTGGACATCCCTGTCTTGTTCCTGTTCTTAAGGGAAAGTCTCCCAGTGCTTCCCCATGGACAATGATATTAGCTGTGGGCTTTTTGTAGATGGCTTTAAGATGTTAAGGAATGTTCCCTCTCTCCCTACACTCTGAAGAGTTTTGATCAGGAATGGATGCTGTATTTTGTCAAATGCTTTCTCTGCATCTATTGAAATGATCATATGGTTCTTGCTTTTTCTCTTGCTGATGTGATGAATCATATTGATTGTTTTTTTTAATAATAAAGTTATTTTTTATTGGTGTTCAATTTGCCAACATACAGAATAACACCCAGTGCTCATCCCATCAAGTGCCCCCCTCAGTGCCCGTAACCCATTCACCCCCTCCCCCTGCCCTTCTCCCCTTCTACCACCCCTAGTTCGTTTCCCAGAGTTAGGAGTCTTTTCGTTCTGTCTCCCTTTCTGATATTTCCTACCCATTTCTTCTCCCTTCCCTTCTATTCCCTTTCACTATTATTGATATTCCCCAAATGAATGAGAACATATAATGTTTGTCCTTCTCCGATTGACTTATTTCACTCAAGTGCAAGTGCTGAGCAAGTGCTGAGTGAAATAAGTCAATCGGAGAAGGACAAACACATTGATTGTTTTACGAAAGTTGAACCAGCTTGTATCCTGGGGATAAATCCTAGTTGGTCATGGTGAATAATCTTCTCAATGTATTGTTGTATCCTATTGGCTAGCACCTTGTTGAGAATTTTTGCACCCATGTTCATCAGGGATATTGGTCTATAATTCTCCTTTTTGGTGGGGTCTTTGTCTGGTTTTGGTATTAAGGTGATGCTGGCCTCATAGAATGAATTTGAAAGTACTCCGTCTCTTTCTATCTTTCCAAACAGCTTTAGGAGAATAGGTATGGTTTCTTCTTTAAGCATTTGACAGAATTCCCCAGCAAGCCATCTGGCCCTGGAATTTGGGTCTTGGGGGGTTTTTGATGACTGCTTCAATTTCCTCCCTGGTTATTGGCCTGTTCAGGTTTTCTATTTCTTCCAGTTCCAGTTTTGGTAATTTCTGGTTTTGATAAACACGTCCATTTCTTCTAGATTGCCTAATTTATTGGCGTATAGCTGTTCATAATATGTTTTTAAAATCGTTTGTATTTCCTTGGTGTTGGTAGTGATCTCTCCTTTCTCATTCATTATTTTATTAGTTTGAGCCTTCTCTCTCTTCTTTGTAATAAGGCTGGCTAATGGTTTATCTATCTTATTAATTTTTTCAAAGAACCAACTCCTGGATTTGTTGATCTGTTCCACAGTCTTTCTGGTCTCGATTTCATTGAGCTCTGCTCGAATCTTTATTAACTCTCTTCTGCTTGGTGTCAGATCTATTTGCTGTTTTTTCTCTATCTCCTTTAGGTGTTAGGTTACCTTCTGTATTTGAGTTCTTTCAGTTTTTGGATGGATGCTTCTATTGCGATATATTTCCCACTCAGGACTGCTTTTGCTGTATCCCATAGATTTTGAACGGTTGTATCTTCATTCTCATTAGTTTCCATGAATCTTTTTAATTCTTCCCTAATTTCCTGGTTGACCCTTTCATCTTTAAGCAGGATGGTCCTTAACCTCCACGAGTTTGAAGTCCTTCCCAACTTCTTGTGATTTAGTTCTAATTTCAAGGCATTATGGTCTGAGAATATGCAGGGGACAATCCCAATCTTTCGGTATTGGTTCAAACCTGATTTGTGACACAGTATGTAGTCTATTCTGGAGAAAGTTCCATGTGGCCTTGAGAAGAATGTGTATTCAGTTGCGTTTGGACATAGTTTGTAGATATCTGTGAAATCCATCTGGTCCAGTGTATCATTTAAGCTCTTGTTTCTTTAGAGATGCTGTGCTTAGAAGACCTTTCAAGTGTAGAAAGTGCTAGATTGAAGTCAGCAAGTATAAGTGTATTATTATCTAAGTATGTCTTAACTTCTGTTATTAATTGATTGATATATTTGGCAGCTCCCACATTCGGAGCATATGTATTGATGATCGTTAAGTCCTCTTGTTGGATAGATCCTTTAAGTATGATATAGTGTCCCTCTTCATCTCTCACTACAGTCTTCGGGATAAATTTTAGTTTATCCGATATAAGGATGGCTACCCCTCCTTTTCTTTTGAGGACCACTGGAATGGTAAATGGTTCTCCAACCTTTTATTTTCAGGTTGTAGGTGTCCTTAGGTCTAAAATGAGTCTCTTGTAGACAGCAATTAGACGGGTCCTGCTTTTTTATCCAGTCTGAAACCCTGCACCTTTTGATGGGGTCATTAAGCCCATTCACATCCAGAGTTACTATTGAAAGATCTGTATTTCGTGTATCATCATGATACCTATTCAGTCCCTGTTTTTGTGGATTATTCCATTGGACTTCTTCTTAAAGGGGAATTTTAAAAGTCCCCCTTAAAATTTCTTGCAGAGCAGTTCAGATGGTCATATATTCTTTCAGTTCCTGCCTGCCTTGGAAGCTCTTTCTCTCTCCTTCTATTCTGAATGAGAGACTTGATAGATAAAGCATTCTTGGCTGCATGTTTTTCTCATTTAGGACCTTGAATATATCCTGCCAGCCCTTTCTGGCCTGCTAGGTCTCTCTGGACGTGTCTGCTGTTAATCTGATATTTCTCCCCATATAAGCTTGAGATGTCTAGTCTCTTGCTGCTTTAATGATCTTCTGTTTATCGTCGGAATTTGCAAGCTTCACTATTAAATGTCGAGGTGTTGAGCAGTTTTTATTGATTTTAGGGCGGTATCTCTCTATTTCCTGGATCTGAATGCCTTGTTTCCCTTCCCAGATTAGGAAATTTTTCAGCTATGATTTGTTCAAATACATATTCTGGACCTCTTGTCCCTTTTGGGGCCCTCGGGAACCCCAATTAAACGTAGAATTTTCTTCCTCAGGCTGTCACTTATTTCTCTTAATCTATCCGCATGATCTTTTAATTTTTTGTCTCTTTTTTCTTCAGTTTCCCTCTTTGCCATCAACTTGCCCTCTATGTCACTCACTCGTTCTTCCACCTCATTAACCCTCATTGTTAGGAGGTCTAGGTTTTATTGCATCACATTTAACAGATTTTTAATTTCTGCCTGATTAGATCTAAATTCTGCAGTCATGAAGTCTCTTGAGTCCTTTATACGTTTTTCTAGGGCCACCAATAGCTTTATAATAATGCTTCTGAATTGGCTTTCTGACATTGAATTGTAATCCAAATTTTGTAACTCAGTGGGAGCCAGGACTGTTTCTGGTCCTTTCTTTTGAGGTGAGGTTTTCCTTCTAGTCATTTTGCTCAGTGCAGAGTGGCCAAAAACATGTTGTATTAGGAGAAGGAGAAAAAGAGAGAAGAGAAAGAAGGAAAGAAAAGAAAAAATGAAAAAAGAAAAAAAAGAGAATAAAGAAAAAAGAGAAGAAAAGAAAAAGAAAGGGGCTGGGAGCGAACAGAAATTAAAAATCAAAAAACAAACAAACAAACAAAAACCAAGGGGTATATCCTCTGATTCTGTATACTGTGAATCCCTTGACTTCCCCTTGAACTTTCCAGTGCTGGTAGGTCAATAATTTGTTTTTCCCCTGTCCCTCTAGCTGGTCTTCTGGGGGGAGAGGGCTGCTGTGCTGATTTTCAGGTGTTAGCACTTGGGGGAGCTGCTCTGCCCCCTGCCTGGTGAAGGGCTCAGTGAAAGATGTTAAGCTGTTTATACGGTGAGGCCACTGTGAGGCTCAGTGGGGGTTGTTTACCCCGTGAGGCCCCAGGAAGAACAACAGCAGTGGCGGTGGCCAGCTCTGGAGCCCCGGGTTCAGCTCCTGCAGGAACTACGGAGCTCTCAGTCTGCAGGGCCTGGATGCTCCGTGGACGGGGCCGCTGATCTGCTCAGCTTGGGGCAGGAGTGTCCTTGCTGTCCTGTGCCCTCCTGGCTTCAGCCTGTCCACGGAGGAGCGCCGGATCCTGGACTGTGTCCCGGGCGGCCTCTGCTCCAGGGCCTGCGCTGTTGGATTCGCGCTCCATGCCGCGAAAGCCCCTGCCACGGGAGCCGCCACCCGAGCCACCTCTGAGCTGCTCCCGTGGCCGGGCAGCCCCCTCCACGCAGAGCTTCTGCCCCTGCTGCCTCCAAGCTGCTCCCAGGGTTGCGCAGCCCCCTCCATGCTGAGCCGCCACCTGCGCCGCCTGAGCCGACTCTAAGCTGCTCCCGGTACCCACCAGACACGCTGCAGCCCTTTAGGGAGCTCGACTGCGGGGTGTGGTGAGCTCTCCCTGGGGCCCAGGTGCTCTGTTAGTGTCCCAGGGAGCCTGAGGGCATCCCCGCCCCTCCTGGTATCCTGCTCTAACTCCCTGGGAGCCCCTTTCTGTCCAGGAAGGTTGGTGAAACTCCTGCTTCTCCAGGCGGGGCTCTCCTGTCCTGGGGGCACTCTCCTCTGCCTTAGCACAGCTCCTCACAGGGCCCCTCCCCCTTGGATGCCTTTTGTTTCTTTATTTCTTCCCCCACCCCGTCTTCCTACCTTGACAGAAGCATGAAATCTTCTCACTGTAGCATTCCAGCTGTTGTCTCTTTCAATCTCAGGCCGAATTCCTAGATTATCAGGATGATTAGAAGGTTATCTAGGTAATTTGGTGGGGAGAGGTGACTTGGGGAGTCTATTCTTCTGCTGTCTTGCCCCCCTCCCACCGGTTTCACTTAAGATATCCTTTAATATTATCCTGTTTTCATTTTCATTTCTTCCATGTATTTTTTAATTTATACTTTATTTTCCCTGTTAACCCATTCATTGTTAGCAGGAGGATATTCCGTAACCACCATGTATTTGTGGTATTTCCAATTTTTTTCTTGTGGTTGACCTTAAGTTTCATGGCATTATGGTTGGAAAATATGCATTGTATAATCTTAATATTTTTGTAGTTGTTAAGGGCTGATTTGTGACCTGGGTGTGACCTATTCTGGAGAATGTTTCATATACACTCAAAAGGACTGTGTATTCTGCTGTTTTAGGATGAAATATTCTGAATATATTTGTTATGTTCAAAAAAAAAAAAAGAAACAAAAAGAAGAGAAACGACAAATACCCCCCATTTGCTTCGATGTGGATGGAACTGGCTTATTATGTTGAAAGAAATAAGTCAATGGGAGAAGGGCAATCATTATATGGTCTCATTCATTTGGGGAATATGAAAAATAGTGAAAGGGAATGAAGGGAAAAGGAGAGAAAATGAGTGAAAATATCAATTGAGGATGACAGAATATGAGAGACTCATAACTCCTGGAAACGAACAAGGGATAGTGGATAGGGAGGTTCTTGGGGGATTGGGGTGACTGGATGATGGGCGCTAAGGGGGGCACTGGAAGGGATCAGCCCAACAAATGCTATTTGTTGGCAAATTGAGCTCTTCTTATTTAGGACCCTGACTACATCCTGCCAGCCCTTTCTGGCCTTCCAGGTCTCTGTGGAGAGGTCTCCTGTTAGCCTAATACTTCTCCCCATAAAGTTTAGGGATCTCTTGTCTCCTGCTGCTTTGAGGATCTTCTCTTTATCCTAAGAATTTGGAAGTTCCACCATGAAATATTGGGGTGTTGAAGGGCTTTTATTGATGTTAGGGGCAGATCACTCTATGTTCAGGTTCTACATGCCTGTTTCCTTCCCCAAGTTAGGGATGTTCTCGGCTATGCTTTGTTCAAATACACTTTCTGGTCCTCTGTTCCTTTTGGTACCCTCTGGAACCCCCAGTAAATGTAGATTTTTTCTTCTGAGGCTTTCAGTTATTTCCCTTAACCTTTCCTCATGGTCTTTTGTTTACTCTTTTTCCTCAGCATCCCTCCTTGCCATCAACTTGTCTTCTATGTCACTCACTCATTTTATATCTCTTTAACCTCATCGTTAGGACCTCCAGTTTCGATTGCATCTCATTTAATTGATTTTTGATTTCGGCCTGTTTAGATCTAACTTCTGCAGTCATGAAGTCTCTTGAATCCTTCATGCTTTATTCCAGAGCCACCAGTAGCTTTATATTAGTTCCCCATTGGGGAACAAATAGCATTTGTTGGGCTGATCCCTTCAAGTGCCCCCCTTAGCGCCCGTCATCCAGTCACCCCAACCCCCCAAGAACCTCCCTATCCACTATCCCTTGTTTGTTTCCAGGAGTTATGAGTCTCTCATATTCTGTCATCCTCAATTGATATTTTCACTCATTTTCTCTCCTTTTCCCTTCTGAATTGGCAGAAGGAACTTCTGAATTGGCAATCTTATATAGAAATGTAACCCAATTTCTGTAATTCTGTGGGAAAGAGGACTGTATCTCATGGTCTCATGTGTGGTGAGTTCTTCCTTCTAGTCAATTTGATCAGTGCAGAGTGCCTAAAAAACAAGTTTCAATGGAAAAAGAAAGGAAATAAAGAAAAGAAGGGCGAAAAGAAAAAACAAAAACAAACAAAACAACAAAAAACAAGAAACATTTCAAAATTAAAAAAAATAACAAGGAGGGGTTTCCTCTGATTCTATGTATTGTAAGTCCCTCGACTTTCCCTGGATCTTTCCAGCACTGCTTGGTCAAGAACTTGCTCTTCCCCTTTCCTTCCAGCTGGTCTTCTGGGGGAGGGGCCTACTCTGCTGTTGTCAGGTGTGTGCCGCTGGGGGAGCTGCTCCGCTCCCTGCCGGATGCACAGCTCTGTGGGACCTTTTCATCCTGTGAGGCCCATGCTCCCTGGGGGCCCAGTTCCATCTCAGGCACAAGGTGACATAGGGAGTAACAACAACACTGGCGGCGGCCAGCTCTCCAGCCCTAGAGTCAGCTCTCGCAGTAAGTCCTGCATCTCCCAGTTCGCAGGAGACTGGATGCTCCGGTTGTGGGGGGCACTGACCTGCACAGCTCAGGTGTGCCCGGCGGCAGGAGTGTCCTCGCTGTCCTGTGTCCTCCTGGCCACCACCTGTCCCAAGGGGATTGCCGGATCGGGGGCTGTGTCCCCTGGCACCCTGGCCTGGGGCCTGCACCACTGGAATCATTCTCCCAGGGATGCGCATCCCCCTCCTTGCTGAGCCGCTACCCCAGCCTCCACCTGAGCTGCTCCTGGGGCCCGCTGGGCTCACGCTCCAGCCCTTTTCGGAGCTCGGCCCATGGTGTTTGGCGCAGTCTCCCCACTTCCTCTGTTAGTCACCCTGGGAACCTGGGGGCTCCACTGCCCCTCCTGGGATCCTGCCCGAGTTCCCTGTGAG
>NC_054831.1:51464537-51555860 GCF_018345385.1 Vulpes lagopus | reverse complement strand
TCCTCCTGAAAACCTATGAATTCGGCCTGAGATTTAAGGAGAGAACACCTGGAATGCTACAGTGAGAAGACTTCACGCTTTTATCAAGGCAGGAAGATGGGGACAAAAGAAATAAAGAAACAAAAGGTATCCACGTGGGAGGGGCCCCGCGAGGAGCCGGGCTAAGCCCAGGGGGAGTATCTCCAGGACATGAAAGCCCCGTCCTGGAGAAGTAGGAGTTTCACGAATCTCCCCGGACAGAAAGGCAGTCCAAGGGATTTAGAGTGGGATCCCAGGAGGGGCAGGAATGCCCTCAGGCTCCCAGGGCCACTAACAGAGCTCCTGTGCCCCAGGGAGAGCATGCCACACCCTGCGGGCAAGCTCCCTAAAGGGCTGAAGTGCACTCACGGCTTTACCGGGGGGAAGCAGCTCGGAAGTGGCTCATGTGGGGGCTCCTCGCAGAGGCGGTGCTGCGAGGCCCTGGGAGCAGTTCGGCGGCGGTAGATGCAGACGCTCTGAGCAGGGGGCTCCGTGGCCTTGGGAGCAGTTCAGTGGCGACTCAGGCAGTGTCTCGGCACAGAGGGGGCTGCGGGGCCCCGGGAGCAGCTCGGAGGCGGCTTGGGAGAGGCTCCGTGCAGAGGGAGCTGCGTGGACAGGAGCGCTATTCCAACAGCACAGGCCCGGGAGCATAGGCCGCCAGGGACACAGCCCAAGATCCGGTGCTCCCCCGGGACAGGCAGAGGCCAGGAGGGCCCAGGACAGCAAGGGCACTCCTGCCGCCAGGCAGCCCCACGCTGATCAGATCAGTGGCCCCTGCCCCCAGAGCATCCAGGCTTCTGTAGACTGAAAGCTCCATAGCTACTGCAGGAGCTTACTCCAGGGCTCTAGAGCTGGTCACCGCCACTGTGGTTGTTCCTCCTGGGCCTCACAGGATAAACAACCGCCACTGGGCCTCACAGTGGCCTCACCAGATAAACAGTTTAAAAAACTTTCACTGATCCCAGCACCAGGCAGGGGGCTGAGCAGCTCCCTCACGTGCTAACACCTGAAAATCAGCACAGCAGGCCCCTCTCCCAGAAGACCAGCTAAACTGACAGGGGAAAAACAAATCATTGACCAAGCAACACTGTAAAGTTCCAGGGGAATTCGAGGGCTTTACAATTTACAAAATCAGAATCAGAGGATACTCCTCTGTGTTTACCTTTTTTTTTTTTTTGATTTCTGTTTGCTTCCCCCTTTTTTCTTCTTTTCTTCTTTTTTTCCTCTTTTTTCTCCTTTCTTTTTTTTCATTTTTCTATTTTCTTTTCTTCTTTTTCTTCTATTTTTTTTCTCCTTTTCCCAGTACAACATGTTTTTGGCCACTCTGCTCTGAGCAAAATGACGAGAAGGAAAAACTCACCTCAAAAGAAAGAATCAGAAATACTCCTCTCACCCACAGAGTTACAAAATCTGGATTACAATTTAATGTTAGAAAGCCAATTCAGAAGCACTATTATAAAGCTGCTGGTGGCTGTAGAAAAAAGCATAAAGGACTCAAGAGACTTCATGAGTTCAAAATTTAGATATAATCAGGCAGAAATTAAAAATCAATTAAATGAGATGCAATCCAAACTAGAGGCCCTAACGATGGTCGTTAACTAGGTGGAAGAACGAGTGAGTGACATAGAAGACAAGTTGAAGGCAAAGAGGAAACTTAGGAAAAAAGAAAAAAACGACTAAAAGATGTTGAGGATAGGGTTAGGGAAATAAATGGCAGCCTCAGAAGGAAAAATCTACATTTACCTGGGGTTCCTGAGTGTGCCGAAAGGGACAGAGGACCAGAATACGTATTTGAACAAATCATAGCTGAAATCTTCCCTAATTTGGGGAGGTTAACAGGCATTCAGATCCAGAAATAGATCTTGACTAAAATCAATAAAAACCTCTCAACACCTCTATGATACATAATGGAACTTGCAAATTCCAAAGAAAAAGAGAAAATCTTTAAAGCAGCAAGAGTCAAGAAATCTCTAACTTTTATGGGGAGAAGTATTAGCATAACAGCAAACCTCTCCACAGAGACCTGGCAGGCCAGGAATGGCTGGCAGGATATATTCAGGGTCCTAAATGGGATGAACATGCAGCCAAGAATACTGTATCCATCAACACTCTTATTCAGAACAGAAGGAGAGAGAAAGAGCTTCCAAGATATGCAGAGACTGAAAGAATATGTGATCACGAAGCCAGCTCTGCAAGAAATACAAAGGGAGATTCTGTAATAGAGGAAGTCCAGGGGATCAATCCATAAAAACGGACTGAATAGGTATCATGATGACACTGAATACATATCTTTAAATTGTAACTCTGAACGTGAATGGGCTTAACGACCTCAGCAAAAGGCGCAGCTGCAGTTTCAAACTGGATAAAAGAGCAAAACCCATCTATTTTCTGTCTACAAGAGACTCATTTTAGACATAAGGACACCTACAGCCTGAAAGTAAATGGTTGGAGAACCATGTACTATTCCAATGGTCCTCAAAAGAAACAGGGGTAGCCATTCTTTGATCAGATAACCTAAACTTTATCCCAAACTCTGTAGTAAGAGATGAAGAGGGACACTATATCGTATTTAAAGGATCTATCCAACAACAGGACCTAACAATCATCAATTTTTATGCCCCGAATGTGGGAGCTGCAAATATAGCAATCAATTAATAACCAAAGTTAAGACATTCTTAGAGAATAATCCACTTATACCTGGTGACTTGAATGTAGCGCTTCCTACAATCGACAGGTTTTCTAAGCACAACATCTCCAAAGAAACAGGAGCTTTAAATGATACCCTGGACCAGATGTTAAATGATACATTTAACCAAATGTTAAAATAGACATTTACAGAACTTTCCATCCAAACACAATTGAATCCACATTCTTCTCAAGTGCACATGGAACTTCTCCAAATTAGACAACATACTGGGTCACAAATCAGGTCTTAAAAGACACCCAAGGATTGAGATCGTCCCCTACATATTTTCAGACCATAATGCTTTGAAATAAGAACTAAATCACAAGAAGTTTAGAAGGATTTCAAACACATGGCAGTTATGGAACATCCTGCTAAAAGATGAAAGGCTCAAGGAGGAAATTAGAGAAGAATTATAAAGTTTCATGGACACTAATGAGAATGCATATACAACAGTTCAAAATCTTTGGGATACAGCACAAGCAGTCCTGAGGGAGAAATACATCGCATTATGAGTATCTATCCAAATACTTGAAAGAACTCAAGTACAAAAGCCAACCCTGCACCTAAAGGAGCTGGAGAAAAAACAGCAAATAGATCCTACACACAGCAGAAGAAGAGAGTTAATCAAGATTCGAGCAGAACTCAATGAAATAGAGACCAGAAGAAATGTGGAACAGATGAGCAAAGCCAGGAGTTGGTTCTTTGAAAGAATAAGATAGATAAGTCATTAGCCAGCCTTATTAAAAAGAAGACACAGTAGACTCAAATTAATAAAATCATGAATGAGAAAGGAGGTATCACTACAAACACCAAGGAAATACAAAGGATTTTAAAAACATACTATGAACAGCTATACACCAATAAATTAGGCAATCTAGAAGAAATTGACGCATTTCTAGAAAGCCAAAAAATATCAAAGCTGGAACTGGAAGAAATACAAAACCTGAACAGGCCAATAACCAGGGAAGAAATTGAAGCAGTCATCAAAAACCTCCAAAGACACAAAAGTCCAGGGCCAGATGGCTTCCTAGGGGAATTCTATCAAACGTTTAAAGAAGAACCCATTCCTATTCTACTAAAGCTGTTCGGAAAGATAGAAAGAGATGGAGTAATTTCAAACCCATTCTATGAGGCCAGCAACGCCTTAATTCCAAAACCAGACAAAGACCCCATCAAAAAGGAGAATTATAGACCAATATCCCTGATGAACATGCATGAAAAATTCTCCATAAGATATTAGCCAATAGGATACAACAATACATTAAGAAGATTATTCACCATGACCAATTAGGATTTATCCCTGGGATGGAAGGCAAGTTCAACACTCGTAAAATGATCAATGTCATTCACCACACAAGCAAGAGAAAAACAAGAATCATATCATCCTCTCAATAGATACAGAGAAAGCATTTGACAGAATGCAGCATCCATTCCTGATCAAAACTCTCCAGAGTGTAGGGATAGAGGGAACATTCCTGAACATCTTAAAAGCCATCTACGAAAAGCCCACAGCAAATATCATTCTCAATGGGGAAACACTAGAAGCCTTTCCCCTAAGATGAGGAATAAGACAGGTATGTCCACTCTCACCACAGCTATTCAACATTGTACCAGAAGTCCTAGCCTCAGCAGTCAGACAACAAAAATAAATAAATGTATTCACATTGGCAAAGAAGAAATCAAACTCTTTCTCTTTGCCGATGCCATGATACTCTACGTAGAAAACCCAAAAGACTCCACTCCAAGATTGCTAGAACTCATATAGCAATTTGGCAGTGTGGCAGGATACAAAATCAATGCCCAGAAGTCACTGGCATTTCTATACACTAACAATGAGACTGAGGAAAGAGAAATTAAGGAGTCAATCCATTTACCATTGCATCCAAAAGCATAAGATACCTAGGAATAAACCTAATCAACAAGGTAAAGGATCTATACCCTAAAAACTACAGAAGACTTCTGAAGGAAATTGAGGAAGACACAAAGAGATGGAAAAATATTTCATGCTCATGGATTGGAAGAATTCATTTTGTGAACATATCAATGATACCCAGGGCAATTTACACGTTTAATGCAATCCTGATCAAAATACGATGGACTTTCTTCAGAGACTTGGAACAAATTATTTTAAGATTTTTGTGAGCACAGAAAAGACCCCGAATAGCCAGGGGGAATTTTAAAAAAGAAAACCATAGCTGGGGGCATCACAATGCTGGATTTCAGGTTGTACTACAAAGCTATGGTCATCAAGACAGTGTGGTACTGGCACAAAAACAGACACACACACAGATCAATGGAACCAAGTAGAGAATCCAGAAGTGGACCCTCAACTTTATGTTCAAGGAATATTCGACAAAGGAGGAAAGACTATGCACTGGAAGAAAGATAGTCTCTTCAATAAATGATGCTGGGAAAATTGGACATCCAGATGCAGAAGAAAAAAGTAGACCACTCTCCTGTACCGTACACAAAGATGACTGAAAATGGATGAAAGATCTTAAGTGAGACAAGATTCCATCAAAGTCCTAGAGTAGAACACAGGCAACACCCTTTTTCAACCTGGCCACAGTAACATCTTGCAAGATTCATCCACGAAAGCAAGAGAAACCAAAGCAAAAATGAACTATTGTGTCTTTATCAAGATAAGAAGCTTTTGCACAGCAAAAGATTCCATCAACAAAACTCAAAGACAACCTACAGAAGGGGAGAAGATGTTTCCAAATGACGTATCAGATAAAGGGCTATTATCCAAGATCTATAAAGAACTTATTCAACTCAACAGCAAAGAAACAAACAATCCAATCATGAAATGGAGAAAATACATAAACAGAAATCTCACAGAGGAAGACCTAGACATGGCCAACAAGCACATGAGGAAATGCTCAGCATCACTTGCCATCAGGGAAATACAAATCACAACCACAATGAGATACCACCTCACACAAATGAGGATGGGGAAAATTAACAAAGCAGGAAACCACAAATGTTGGAGAGGATGTGGAGAAAGGGGAAAATACTACACTGCTGGTGGAATGTGAACTGGTGCAGCCACTGTGAATAATTGTGTGGAGGTTCCTCAAAGAGTTAAAAATAGATCTGCCCTACGACCCAGCAATTTCACTGCTGGGGTTTTACCCCAAAGATACAGATGCAATGGAACGCTGAGACACCTGTACACCGATGTTTGTAGTAGCAAAGTCCACAACAGCCAAACTGTGCAAGGAGCCTTGGTGTCCATCGAAAGATGAATGGATAAAGATGTGGTTTATGTATACAATAGGATATTACTCATCCATTAGAAACAACAAATACCCACCATTTGCTTCGACATGGATTGGACTGTAGGGTTTTATGCTGAGGGAAATAAGTCAATCTGTGACAGGCAATCATTATATGGTCTCATCCATTTGGGGAGTATAAAAAAAATAGTGAAAGGGAATAAAGGTAAAAGGAGAGAAAATGAGTGAGAAGATAAGTTCAGGATGACAGAATCTGAGAGACTCCTAACTCTGGGAAATGAAAAAGGTGTTGTGGAAAGGGAGGTGCCTGGGGGTTTGGGGTGACTGGATGATGGGCGCTGAGGGGGGCACGTGAAGGGATGAGACCTGGGTGATATGCTATATGTTGGCAAACTGATCTCTTCTCATTTAGCACCCTGAATATATCCTTCCAGCCCTTTCTGGTCTTCCAGAGCTCTGTGGAGAGATCTGCTGTTAACCTAATACTTCTCCCCATAAATGTTAGGGATCACTTGTCTCTTAGTGCTTTGAGGATCTTCTATTTATCTTTGGAATTTGCAAGTTTCACCATGAAATGTCGGGGTGTTGAATGGTTTTTATTCATTTTGTGGGGGTGGGGCATCTCTATCTCGAGGATGTGCATGCCTGTTTCCTTCCCCAAGTTAGGGAAGTTCTCGGCTAAGATTTGTTCAAATACACTTTCTGGTCCTCTGTTCCTTTCAGCAGCCTCTGGAACCCCCTTTCAACGTAGATGTTTCCTTCTGAGGCTGTCATTTATTTCTTCATGGTCTTTTTATTTCTCTTTTTTCCTCAGCATCCTTCCTTGCCATCAGCATGTCTTCTATGTCACTCATCGTTCTTCTACCTCATTAACCTCATCGTTAGGACCTCCAGTGTGGATTGCATCTCATTTAGTTTATTTTAATTTTGGCTTGATTAGATCTAAATTCTGCAGTCATGACGTCTCTTGAATCCTTCATTCTTTTTTCCAGAGCCATCAGTAGCCTTATAATTGTGCTTCTGTATTGGCATTCTGACATCGAATTGTCACCCAAATTCTGTAACTCTGTGGGAGAGAGGACTGTTAGTGATTGTTTCTTTTGTGGTGAGTTCTTCCTTCTAGTCATTTTGCTCAGTGCAGAGTGCCTAAAAACAAGTTGTACTGGAAAAAGGAAGGAAATAAAGAAAAAAGGGGGGAAACAAAAAACAAAAACAAACAAAACAACAAAAAACAAGAAACTTTTCAAAATGTAAAAAAATATAACAAGGAGGGGTCTCCTCTGATTCTATATACTGTAAGTCCCTCAACTTCTGGAGCTTTCCAGCACTGCTTGGTCAAGAGTTTGCTCTTTCCCTTTCCTTCCAGCTGGTCTTGTAAGGGAGGGTCCTGCTCTGCTGATAGTCAGGTGTGAGCATCAGGGGAGCTGCCCTGCCCCCTGGCAGGGCCACGGCTCCCTGGGGGCTGTTTATCCTGTGAGGCCCATGTTCCGTGGCCGCCCCACTCCAACCCAGGCGCAAGGTGACATAGGGAGGAACAACACTGGCGGCGGCCAGCTCTCCAGCCCGAAAGTCAGCTCCCACATTAAGTCCTGCAGCTCCCAGTCCGCAGGAGCCTGGCAGCCCCGGGTGTCGGTGGCACTGACCTGCACAGCTCGGCAGTGCCCGGTGGCAGGAGCGTCCTCACTGTCCTGTGTCCTCCTGGCCCCCGATTGCCCAAGGGGATCGCCAGATCCTAGGCTTTGTCACCCGGGGCCCTGGGCTCTGGGGCCTGAGCCGCTGGAATCGCTCTCCCAGGGCCGCGCATACCCCTCCTGGCCGAGCCGCTGCCAGGGCCACCACCTGAGCTGCTCCCGGGATCCAATGGGTGCGCGCTCCAGGCCTTTTCAGAGCTTGGCCCATGGTGTGTGGCTGCTGTCCCCACTTCCTCTGTTAGTGACCCGGGACCCTGTGGGCTCGACTGCCCCTCCTGGGATCCTGCCCGAGTTCCCTGTGAGCGCCTTTCCATCCGGGAGGATTGGTAAACTTCCTGATTCTCCCGGTCTGGGCTTTCCTGTCCTGGAGTGTCTCCTGCCCGGCCTTACCCGGCTCTTCCTGGGGGTTCTCCCCTCCCACGCTGGAGTCTTGTTCTTTATTTTTTTGTCTTCCTACCTTGATAGAAGCGCAAACTCTTCTCACTGTAACCTTCCAGCTGTTCTCTCTTTAAATCCCAGGCCGAATTCGTAGGTTTTCAGGATGATTTGAAAGTTATCTAAGTAAGTTGTTGGGGATAGGGGATTTTGGAATCCTACTATTCAGCCATCTTACCGACAGCCTTGGCTCTCATTATCTTGATTTCCTATTTTCCCATTCTATTTACACAAATATGTCATTTTATCTTATTTTTATTTTACTTGTTAAAAATTTGAATTCAATTTGCCAGCATATCATAAACCATTAGTTTCAGATGTAGTGATCCATAAATTATCATTTGTGTGTAACACCCAGTGCTCCTCACACCACGTGCCCTCCTTAATGCCCCTTACCCAGGTCCTGATCCCCCACCCACCTCCCCTCTAGCAACCCTCAGTTTATTTCACAGAGTTAAGAGTCTGTCGTGGTTTTTCTCTCTCTCTGATGACTTCCCATTCAGTTTTCCCTCCCTTCCCCTATGATTCTATGCTATGTTTCTTATATTTCACATATAAATGAAACCGTATGATAATTGTCTTTCACTGACTGACTTATTTCACTCTCTAATACCCTCCAGTTCCATCCATGTCGATAGAAGTGGTAAAGATTCATCCTTTCTAAAGGCTGAGTAATATCCCATTGTAACTATTGCCCACATCTTCTTTATCCATTCATCTGGTGATGGATATGTGGGCTCGTTCCACATTTTGACCACTGTGGACATTGCTGCTGTGAACATTGGGGTGCAGGTGCCCCTTCTTTTCACTACCTCTGTATCTTTGTGGTAAATACCCATTGCACATTTGCTAGGTCACAGGGTAGCTCTGTTTTTAAGTTCTTGAGGAACCTGCACCCTTTTCCAGAGGGGCCGCTCCACTTTGCATTCTCACCAACAGTGCAAGACGTTACCCCTTTCTCCACAACCTGGCCAAAGTTTGTTGTTTTTATGTCTTGTTCATTTTAGCCATTCTGCCAGATGTGAGGTGGTATCTCATTGTGGGTTTTGTTTTGTTTTGTAATTTCCTGATAATGAGTGATGTGGAGCATTTTTTTCATGTGTTTGTTGGCCACGTGTTGTCTTCTTTGGAGAAATGTCTGTTCATCTCTTCTGCCCATTTCTTCACTGGATTACTTGTTTTGGGTGTTGAGTTCCATAAGTGTTTTATAGATCTTGGATACTAGCCTTTTATCTCCTATGTCATTTGCAAATGCCTTCTCCCATTTTGTAGGTTGCTTCTTAGTTTTATGGACTGTTTCCTTTGCTTTTTATCTTGATGAAGTCCCAATAGTTCAGTTTTGCTTTTGTTTCCCTTGCCTTTACAGACATGTCTTGCATAAGTTGCTATGGCCAAGGTCAAAGAGGTTGTTGCCAGTGTTTTCCTCTAGGATTGCGATGGATTTCTATTTCACCTTTAGGTCTTTCATCCATTTTGAGTTTATCTTTGTGTGTGGTGTAAGAGAATGGTCCAGTTGCATTCTTCTGCATGTGGCTGTCCAATTTTTTGAAGAGACTATCCTTTTTCCAGCGGATATTCTTTTCTGCTTTGTCGAAGATTAGTTGACCATAGAGTTGAGGGTCCATTTCTGGGTTCTCTATTTTGTTCCTTTATCAATGTGTCTGTTTTTGTGCCAGTACGATAACATTCTGATGATGACAGCTTTGTCTATGACATGCAGAAAAAAACCTTAGGCAAAATACAGCCTGAAGTCCAGACATTGTGATACAACCAGCTTTTGATTTCTTTTTCGACATTCCTATGGCGAATTGGGGTCTTTTCTGGTTCCATGCAAAACTTAGAAATATTTGTTTCTGATCTGTGAAAAATGTCAATGGTATTTTGATAGGGACTGCTTCGAAAGTGTAGTTTCCCTGGGTTGCATGGACATTTTCACAATATTGATACTTCAAATCCATGAATATGGAATGTTAATTAATCTCTTCGCTCTTCCACAATTTCTTTTATAGGTGTTCTGTAGTTTTTAGTTACAGATCCTTTACCTCTTTCATTATGTTTATTCCTAGGTATTTTATGGTTTCTGGTGCAATTGTAAATAGGATCAGCCCTTAATTTCTCTTTCTTCTATATCATTTTTGCGTCTAGAAATAAAGCAGATTTCTGTACATTGATTTTTTTTATCCTGCCACATTGCTGAAATACAATATGAGTCCTAGCAGAGTTGCAAAGTCTTGTGTTTTCCAAATAAAGTAACATGTCATCTGAGGAAAGTGAGATGTTGACTTCTTCCTTGCCAGTTTGAATGCCTTTATAATTGTTTGCATTTATTTGGAGTTGGTTGTGATCTCCCAATTTCATTTATGATTTTGTTTGGATTCTTTATCTTTTCTTTGATAAGTCCTTTGAGAGCTTTCTCAATCTCATGAATTCTTCCTAAGTAGAGGCCAGCTTGCCCTAGTGCTGAGATATGAGGTTAGTCTAGGGGTCCAATGGCACATGGTGAGCCTGCTATCCAGGGGCCTGCTTGGCCTAGCCATGTCTGGGTTGTGTAACCGCAAGTCCAAAATCACAAGGTGAGCCCACTTACCAGTGGCCTAAGTGAGTACAGCTGAGCTTTGATGTTGATCTCCAGGTCCAAGCAACATGTTGATCCCACTGTGCAGGTGCCTCGTTTTCCCAATGATGAGCTGGGATGCGGGGTTCATGATTTGGAGGCACTCTGCAAACCCAGTGTTCCCTGGACCCCCTTGCCTTCTTCTGGGCTCAGCTGGAGACTGGTGGTATGAGGGTTCCTGGTCCCTTCAGTGTTTGGGTGACTCACATCCCCTTGGGGCCCCTGGGTTCAGCAGGTTCCCGATCTGAGGGCTCCTGGTAGGTGCTCTGTTCTGGGGACTGCATTTTTCCAAGTTCTGCTGTGTTCTAGGATTTGTCGTTTGTGGGCTCCTGGTCAGCCAAGGATCTGGACGATCCATTTGTCCACTACTGAGCTGAGGCAGGCAGCTCGTGGTCTGAGGGCCCGTGTTCCAATGACCCCCACCGTGTCCAGTGATGTGGTGACTCCTTGTCCCAGGACTTACTTGTTTCATAATACCCCCTCTCTGCTGGGTGCCTGGAGGCACTTCAGACATGGTACACATGGGAGTGGACTGGAAAATTAGGGCACTCATGAGCCCTGTGCTGATCTGGTTTGGAGAGCTCAAGAGAAGCAGTTAGTGCCCTGGGCTCCTCAGGACATAGACTCACAGCTTTCCTGTGCTGATCCCGGTGTTGTCCCCAGAGGTGTAGGAGAGGCTTTTCTCATCTGCCTGAGTATCCATGGTACCGGTCCCCAGTGTCCACTCCCATAGGCCACATGGGAATATGTCCGTGAGCAGGCAGGACAAACTCACAGTGGGAAAAGGGAACAGGAGTTGCCTTCTGTGGGTTCGAGGACTCTCAGGACCACAGAGGGGGATGAAGGGAGGTGCAAACATGCAGGTGGAGCCCAAAGTTTTGACGAGAGGCCTGGGGCAGGTGACGGGACAGGGGGCTTGCCATGGGCAGGGGCAGAAAACAGGGAAGCAAACTAGAGGGAAAGCAGGGAGATCTGTGGATTAAGTGCCATCTCTGTCATCACGGGGGCCTGAGTGATTGCCATGCTTTTATATCAGCCCAGGTGCATCAGAGTGCCCTTCTGTGATGTCACCGCCATTGCATGGCCAATCAGGCAGGTTCTCGGTGTGACACGCCTCCTTCAGGTGGCCAATCACCATGCAGCTTAGGTGGCCAATGTCAGACAGCTTTTTCAGTGACTCTACTGATACCGTTGCCTAGAAACCATGTTTAAACGGAAAACAGAGGAGGTGGGGGTAAGATGGTGGAAGTCTAGGGTCCCCAAGTCACCTCTCCCTACCTCTCCCTACCCAATTACCTACATAACTTTTATATCATCTTGAAAACCTAGGAATTAGGCCCGAGATTTAAAGAGAGAACAGCTGTAATGCTACAGTGAGAGAAGAGTTCACGCTTCTATGAAAACAACTTCTTTTTGGCCACTCTACACTAAGCAAAATGACTAGAAGGAAAAACTCTCCTCAAAAGAAAAAATCAGAAACAGCCCTCTCTCCCAAAGACTTACAAAATTTGTATTACAACTCAGTGTTAGAAAGCCAATTCACATGCATAATTATAAAGCTACTGGTGTATTTAGAAAAAAACCCTAAAGGATTCAAGACACTTCATGACTGCAGAATTTAGATCTAATCGGGCCAAAATTAAAAATCAATTAAATGAGATGCAATCCAAACTAGAGGTCAGAACGATGAGAGTTAACGTGGTAGAACAAGTGAGTGACATAGAAGACAAGTTGATGTCAAGGAGGGAAACTGAGGAAACAAAGAGAAAAATGACTAAAGATCATGAGGATAGGCTAATGGAAATAAATGACAGCCTCAGAAGGAAAATCTACATTTACCTGGGGTCCCGAGGGTGCCAAAGGGACACAGGACCAGAATATGTATTTGAACAAATCATAGCTGAAAACTTCCCTAATGGCAGGAGACAGGCATTCAGATCAGGAAATGGATAGATCCCCCCTGAAATCAATAAAAACCACTCTACACCTGGATATTTAATAGCGAAACTTGCAAATTCCAGAGATAAAGAGAAAAACCTTAAAGAAGCAAGAGAAAATTAATCTCTAAATTTTATGGGGAGAAGGATTAGCATAACAGCAGACCCTTCCACAGAGACCTGGCAGGCCAGAGAGGGCTGGCAGGATATATTCAGGGTCTTAAATGAGAAGAACATGAAGCCAAGAATACTTTATCCAGCAAGGCTCTCATTCATAATAGAAGGACAGATAAAAAGTTTCCAAGATAGGCAGAAACGGAAAGAATATGTGATCACGAGGCCAGCTGTGCAAGAAATACTAAGGGGGATTCTGTAATAGAGGAAGTCCAAGGGAACAATCCACAAAAACAGGGAATGAATAGGGATCATGATGACACTGAATACAGATCTTTCAATAGTAACTCCAGATGTGAATGGGTTTAATGACCCCAGCAAAAGGCACAGCTGCCGATTCAGAGTGGATAAAAAAGGAAAACCCATCTCTTTGCTGTCTACAAGAGACTCATTTTAGACTTAAGGACACCTACAGACTGAAAATAAAAGGTTGGAAAACCACGCACCTTTCCAAAGGTCCTCAAAAGAAAGCAGGGGTAGCCATCCTTAGGTCAGATAAACTAAAGTTTATCCCAAAGACTGTAGTAAGTGATGAAGAAGGACACTATATCATACTTAAAGGATCTATCCAACAAGAAGACCTAACAGTCATCAATATTTATGCCTGGAATTTAAGCCCGCAATGTGGGAGCTGCCAAGAATACCAATCTAGTAATAACCAAAGTTAAGGCCGACTTAGATAATGATACACTCATACTTGGTGCCTTGAATGAAGCACTTTCTACAATCAACAGGTTTCCTAAACACAACATCTCTAAAAACAAGAGTTTTAAATGGTACACTAGACCAGATGGATTTCACAGATATTTACAGATCTTTCCACCCAAACACAATTGAATACACATTCTTCTCAAGTGCAGATGGATCTTTCTCCAGAGTAGACCACATACTGGGTCACAAAACAGGACTTAACTGATACCAAAAGATCGGGAGCGTCCCCCTGCATCTTTTCACACCATAATGCTTTGAAATGAGAACTAAATCACAAGAAGAAGTTTGGAAGGATTTCAAACATATAGAGCTTAAGGACCATCCTGCTAAAAGATGAAAGCGTAAAGCAGGAAATTAGAGAAGAATGAAAACATTCGTGGAAACTAATGAGAATAAAGATACAACCATTAAAAATCTTTGGCATACAACAAAAGCAGTCCTGAGGGGGAAATTCATCTCAATATGAGCATCCATCCAAAAACTGGAAAGAACTCAAATACAAAAGCGAATGTGACCTCTAAAGGAGCTGGAGAAAAAAAACACAAATAGATCCTACACACAGCAGAAGAGAGTCAATAAAGATTCGGGCAGAACTCAATGAAAGAGAGACCAGAAGAAATGTGGAACGGACGAACGAATCCAGGGGTTGGTTTTTTGAAAGAATTAATAACGTAGACAAATCATTAGGCAGCCTTATTAAAAAAGAAGAGAGAGGGATCCCTGGGTGGCGCAGCGGTTTGGCGCCTGCCTTTGGCCCAGGGCGCGATCCTGGAGACCCGGGATCGAATCCCACGTCAGGCTCCCGGTGCATGGAGCCTGCTTCTCCCTCCGCCTGTGTCTCTGCCTCTTTCTCTCTCTCTGTGACTATCATAAATAAATAAAAAAAAAAAAGAAGAGAGAAAGGACTCAAATTAATAAAATAAGGAATGATAAATGAGAGAACACCACCAACACCAAAAAATACAAACAATTTTTAAAGATTATTATGAGCAGCTATATGCCAATAAATTAGGCAATCTTGGAGAAAAGGACACATTAGTGGAAAAACCACAAACTACCAAAACTGGAACAGGAAGAAATAGGAAACTGAACAGGCCAATAACCAGGGAAGAAATTGAAGCAGTCCTCAAATCCTACCAAGACACAAAATCCAGGGCAAGATGCCTTCCCAGGGGAATCCTATCAAACGTTTAAAGAAGAAACCATACCTCTTCTACTAAAGCTGTTCTGAAAGATAGAATGAGATGTAGCACTTTCAGACACCTTCTATGAGGCCAACATCACTTAAATTCCAAAACCAGACAAAGACCCCACCAAAAAGGAGAATTACAGACCAATATCCCTCATGAACATGGATGGAAAAATTCTCAACAAGATTCTAGCCAGTAGGATCCAACAGAGCATTCCCTTTCACTATTTTTTCTATTCCCCAAATGAAGGAGACCATATAATGTCTGCCTACTCCTATTGCCTTACTCACTCGGCATAACACCCTCCAGTTGCATCCACATCGAAGGAAATGGTGGGCATTTGTCGTTTCTAATGGCTGAGTAGTATTCCATTGTATACATAAACCACATCTTCTTTATCCATTCATCTTTCCATGGACACCGAGGCTCCTTCCACAGCTTAGCTATTGTGGACTATGCTGCTATAAACATCGGGGGGCAGGTGTCCCGGCGATTCATTGCATCTGTATCTTTTGGGTAAATCCCCAACTAGGATTTTTTTTATGTCTATTTTTTATTTATTTTTATTGTTTTTGGCAGATCTATTTTTAGTTTTTTGAGGAACCTCCACACAGTTTTCCAGAGTGGCTCCACCAGTTCACATTCCCACCAACAATGCAGGAGTGTTCCCCTTTCTCCACATCCTTCCAACATTTGTGGTTTCCTGCCTTGTTACTTTTCTCCATTCTCACACGTGTGAGGTGGTATCTCATTGTCATTTTGATTTGTATTTCCCTCATGGCCAGGGATGCGGAGCATTTTCTCATGTGCTTGTTGGTCATGTCTATGTCTTCCTCTGTGAGATTTCTGTTCATGTCTTTTGCCCACTTCCTCTTTGGATTGTTTGTTTCTTTCCTGTTGAGTTTGATAATTTCTTTATAGATCTTGGACACTAGCCCTTTATCTGATAGGTCATTGGCAAATGTCTTCTCCCATTCTGTAGGTTGTCTTTTAGTTTTCTTGACTGTATCTTTTGCTGTGCAAAAGCTTCCTATCTTGATGAAGTCCCAATAGACCATTTTTGTATTTCTTTCTCTTGCCTTCATGGATGTATCTTGCAAGATGTTACTGTGGTCAAGTTCAAAAAGAGTGTTGCCTGTGTTCTCCTCTAGGATATTGATGGACTCTTGTCTCCAATTGAGATTTCTCATCCATTTTGACTTTTTCTCTGTGTATGGTGCAAGAGAGTGGCCTAGTTTCATTCTTCTGAATTCTTCCAAATTTGTTCTAGGTGGCCAGCATCACCTTAATTCCAAATTCAGACAAAGACTCCACCAAAAAGGAGAATTATAGATCAATATCCCTGATGAACATGGATGCAAAAATTCTCAACAAGGTACTAGCCAATAGGATACAACAATACATTGAGAAGAGTATTCACCATGTCCAAGAAGGATTTATTCCCGGCTGCTTCTACACTCGTAAAACAATCAATGTGATTCATCATATCAGCAAGAGCAAAACCAAGAACCATGTGATCCTCTCATTAGATGCAGAGAAAGCTTTTGACAAAATACAGCATCCATTCCTAATTAAACCTCTTCAGAGTGTAGGGATAGAGGGAACATTCCTCAACATCTTAAAATCCATCTACGAAAAGCCCATAGCAAATATCATTCTCAGTGGGGAAGCACTGGGAGCCTTTCCCCTAAGATCAGGAACAACACAGGGATGTCCACTCTCACCACTGCTATTCAACATAGTACTGGAAGTCCTAGCCTCAGCAATCAGACAACAAAAGGCATTAAAGGCATTCGAATTGGCAAAGAAGAAGTCAAACTCTCCCTCTTCACAGATGACATGATACTCTACATAGAAAACCCAAAAGCCTCCACCCCAAGATTGCTAGAACTCATACAGCAATTTGGCAGCGTGGCAGGATACAAAATCAATGCCCAGAAGTCAGTGGCATTTCTGTACACTAACAATGAGACTGAAGAAAGAGAAATTAAGGAGTCAATCCCATTTACAATTGCACCCAAAAGCATAAGATACCTAGGAAAAAGCATAAGATACCTAGGAATAAACCTAACCAAAGAGGTAAAGGATCTATACCCTCAAAACTATAGAACACTTCTGAAAGAAATTGAGGAAGACACAAAGAGATGGAATAATATTCCATGCTCATTGATTGGCAGAATTAATACTGTGAAAATGTCAATGTTACCCAGTGCTATTTACATGCTTAATGCAATCCCTATCAGAATACCATGGACTTTCTTCCGAGAGTTAGAACAAATTATTTTAATATTTGTGTGGAATCAGAAAAGACCCCTAATAGCCAGGGGGAAGTTTTAAAAAGAAAACCATAGCTGGGGGCATCACAATGCCAGATTTCAGGTTGTACTACAATGCTGTGGTCATCAAGACAGTGTGGTACTGGCACAAAAACAGACACATAGATAGATCAATGGAACAGAATAGAGAACCCAGAGTGAACCCTGAACTTTATGGTCAACTAATATTTGATAAAGGAGGAAAGACTATCCATTGGAAGAAAGACAGTCGCTTCAATAAATGGTGGTGGGAAAATTGGACATCCACATGCAGATGAATGAAACTAGACCACTCTCTTTCACCATACACAATGACAAACTCAAAATGGATGAAAGATCTAAATGTGAGACAAGAGTCCATCAAAATCCTAGAGGAGAACACAGGCAACACCCGTTTTGAACTTGGCCACAGTAACTTCTTGCAAGATACATCCAAGAAGGCAAAAGAAACAAAAGCAAAAATGAACTATTGGGACTTCATCAAGATAAGCTTTTGCACAGCAAAGGATACAGTCAACAAAACTAAAAGACAACCTGCAGAATGGGAGAAGATATTTGCAAATGAGGTGTCAGATAAAGGGCTAGTTTCCAAGATCTATAAAGAACTTATCAAACTCAACACCAAAGAAACAAACAATCCAATCATGAAATGGGCAAAAGACATGAATAGAAATCTCACAGAAGAAGACATAGAGATGGCCAACATGCACATGAGAAAATGCTCTGCATCACTTGCCATCAGGGAAATACAAATCAAAACCACAATGAGATACCACCTCACACCAGTGAGAATGGGGAACATTAACAGGGCAGGAAACCACAAATGTTGGAGAGGATGCGGAGAAAAAGGAACCCTCTTACACTGTTGGTGGGAATGTGAACTGGTGCAGCCACTCTGGAAAACTGTGTGGAGGTTCCTTAAGGAATTAAAAATAGACCTGCCCTACGACCCAGCAATTGCACTGTTGGGGATTTACCCCAAAGATACAGATGCAATGAAATGCTGGGACACCTGCACCCCAATGTTTCTAGCAGCAATGTCCACAATAGCCAAACAGTGGAAGGAGCCTCGGTGTCCATCGAAAGATGAATGGATAAAGAAGATGTGCTTTATGTATACAATGGAATATTACTCAGCCATTAGAATTGACAAATACCCACCATTTGCTTCAACGTGGATGGAACTGGAGGGTATTATGCTGAGTGAAATAAATCAATTTGAGAAGGACAAACATTATATGGTTTCATTCATTTGGGGAATATAAATAATAGTGAAAGGGAATATATGGGAAGGGAGAAGAAGTGTGTGGGAAATATCAGAAAGGGAGACAGAACATGAGAGACTCCTAACTCTGGGAAATGAACTAGGGGTGATGGAAGGGGAGGAGGGCAAGGGGAGGAGGGCAGAGGGTGGGAGTGAATGGGTGTTGGGCACTGAGTGGGGCACTTGATGGGATGAGCACTGGGTGTTATTCTGTAAGTTGGCAAATTGAACACCAATAAAAAATAAATTTATTATAAAAAAAAAAGATACAGATGCAATGAAATGCTGGGACACCTGCACCCTGATGTTTCTAGCAGCAATGTCCACAATAGCCAAACTGTGGAAGGAGCCTCGGTGTCCATCAAAAGATGAATGGATAAAGAAGATATGGTCTATGTATACAATGGAATATTACTCAGCCATTAGAAATGACAAATACCCACCATTTGCTTTGACGTGGATGGAACTGGAGGGTATTATGCTGAATGAAATGAGTCAATCAGAGAAGGACAAACATTATATGGTCTCATTCATTTGGGGAATATAAACAATAGTGGAAGGGAATATAAGGGAAGGGAGAGGAAATGGGTAGGAAATATCAGAAAGGGAGACAGAACATAAAGACTCCTAACTCTGGGCAACTAACTAAGGGTGGTGGAAGGGGAGGAGGGCAGCGGGGTGGGGGTGAATGGGTGATGGGCACTGAGGGGGGCACTTGACGGGATGAGCACTGGGTGTAATTCTGTATGTTGGAAAATTGAACACCAATAAAAAATAAATTTATTTTAAAAAATAAAAATAAAAAAAGAATAATACATGAAAAGCATTTCGCATACTGTCTAGCACATCCTGAGTACTCAACAAATGTCTGTTATTTAACAGAATGTGGCATACATAAGGGATCTGGAAGGTTTAGGCACCCTCTTGGCTCAATCCCATAACCATTTAAAGCTCTCGTTTCTTTGGAGATGTTGTGCTTAGAAGACCTATCGAGGGTAGAAAGAGCTACATTGAAGTCACCAAGTATAAGTGTATTATTATCAAAGTATTTCTTGAGTTTGGTTATTAATTGGTTTAAATATTTGGCAGCTGCCACATTCGGGGCATATATATTGAGGATTGTTAAGTCCTCTTGTTGGATAGATCCTTTGAGTATGATATACTGTCCCTCTTCATCTCTCACTATAGTCTTTGGGGTAAATTTTAATTTATCTGATATAAGGATGGCTACCCCTGCTTTCTTTTGAGGACCATTTGAATGGTAAATGGTTCTCCAACCTTTTATTTTCAGGTTGTAGGTGTCCTTCTGTCTAAAATGAGTCTCTTGTAGACAGCAAAGTGATGGGTCCTGCTTTTTTATCCAGTCTGAAATCCTGCACCTTTTGATGGGGTCATTAAGCCCGTTCACGTTCAGAGTTACTATTGACAGATATGAGTTTAGTGTCATCATATCTATTCAGTCCTTGTTTTTGTGGATTGTTCCACTGAACTTCTTCTTAAAGGGGAATTTTAAGAGTCCCCCTTAAAATTTCTTGCAGAGCTGGTTTGGAGGTCACATATTCTTTCAGTTCCTGCCTGTCTTGGAAGCTCTTTATCTCTCCTTCCATTTTGAATGAGACCCTTGCTGGATAAAGTATTCTTGGTTGCATGTTCTTCTCATTTAGGACCCTGAATATATCCTGCCAGCCCTTTCTGGCCTGCCAGGTCTCTGTGGAGAGGTCTGTGTTACCCTAATACTCCTCCCCATAAAAGTCAGGGACTTTTTTTCTCTTGCTGCTTTAAGGATCTTCTCATCTTTGGAATTTGCAAGCTTCACTATTAAATGTCGAGGTGTTGAACGGTTTTTGTTGATTTTAGGGGGGATCTCTCTATTTCCTGGATTTGAATGCCTGTTTCCCTTCCCAGATTAGGAAAGTTTTCAGCTAGGATTTGTTCAAATACATATTCTGGCCCTCTGTCCCTTTCGGCGCCCTCGGGAACCCCAATTAAACATAGGTTTTTTCTTCCTCAGGCTGTCATTTATCTCCCTTAATCTATCCTCATGGTCTTTTCATTGCCTGTCTCTTTTTTCCTCAGTTTCCTTCTTTGCCATCAACTTGTCTTCTATGTCACTCACTCGTTCTTCCACCTCGTTAAGCCTCGTCATTTGGACTTCTAGCTTGGATTGCATCTCATTTAATTGATTTTTAATTTCTGCCTGATTGGATCTAAATTCTGCAGTCATGAAGTCTCTTGAGTCCTTTATGGTTCTTTCTAGAGCCACCAGTAGCTGTATAATAGTGCTTCTGAATTGGCTTTCTGACATTGAATTGTAATCCATATTTTGTAACTCTGTGGGAGAGAGGGCTGTTTCTGATTCTTTTTTTTGAGGTGAGGTTTTCCTTCTAGTCATTTTGCTCAGTGCAGAGTGGCCAAAAACAAGCTGTATTGGGAAAAGGAGAAAAAGAGAGAGAAGGAAAGAAAAGAGTAAAAGAAAAAAGAGAAAGAAGAAAAAAAAGGGGGGAAGAAGAAAAAGAAAGAAAAAGAAAGAGAGGAGAGAAAAAAAAGGGGGTGGGGGAAGCAATCAGAAATCAAGGAGAAAGAAAAAAAACACAAACCAAAACAAAAACAAAAAAACAAAACCAAAAAAACACGGGGGAGTATCTACCGATTCTGTACACTTTGAGTCCCTTGACTTCCCCTGGAACTGGTCCGTGTCGCTGGTCTTCTGGGGGAGGGGCCTGCTGTGCTGATTCTCAGGTGTTAGCACTTGGGGGAGCTGCTCTGCCCTTGCCTGGTGCAGGGCTCAGTGGGGGTTGTTCACCCCGTGAGGAAGCCACAGTGGCGGGTCGGCAGCTCTGGGAACCTGAGGCATCTCCCGCAGTAGCTCCGGGGCTCTCCGTCTGCAGGGCCTGGAGGCTCCGGGGCGGGGCCGCTGATCTGCTCAGCTCGGGGCAGGAGCGTCCTCGCTGTCCTGGGCCCTCCCGGCCTCTGCCTGTCCCGGGGGAGGCCGGATCCTGGGCTGTGTCCCGGGGCCTGTGCTCCGGAGCCTGCGCTGTTGGATTCCCCCTCCGCGGAGCCGCCGCCCGAGCCCCTCCGAGCTGCTCCCGGAGCTGCGCCGCCCGCTCCGCGCGGGGCTTCTTCCTCTGCCCGAGCCGCCGCCGCTGAGCTGTTCCCGGAGCTGCGCAGCCCCCTCCGCGGAGCCGCCCGATCCCCTCGATCCCCTCCGCTCCGAGCTGCTCCGGTCCGCTGCGCGCTGCAGCCCTTAGGGAGCTCGGCGCACTCTCCTGCGCACGCAGCAGGTGCCTGTTAGTGTCCCAGGGAGCCCGAGGGCATCCCCGCCCTCCTGGGTCCTGCTCTAACTCCCTGCGAGCCCCTTTCCGCCCGGGAAGGTTGGTGCAGCTCCTGCTCCTCCGGGACGGGGCTCTCCTGTCCTGGGGACACTCGCCCGGGCCTCAGCCCGGCTCCTCGCGGGCCCCTCCCCCTTGGAGGCCTTTTGTTTCTTTATTTCTTTTCCCCCCTGTCTTCCTACCTTGATAGAAGCGAACTCTTCTCACTGTAGCATTCCAGCTGGTCTCTCTTTACATCTCAGGCCGAATTCGTAGATTTTCAGGATGATTTGAAGGTTTTCTAGGTAATTTGTTGGGGACAGGTGATTTGGGGACCCTACTCTTCCACCATCTTGCCCCTCCTCCTCAATCCCATAACCAAACAAGCTTGGTAGTGGAAATGGAACAGCTCTGTCTACCCAGTATGCTAACGCATCCCCACTTGCCATGGAAGGAGAGATGAAGCTTCTGAATGCCAACTGTCAGTTCTTCAAACAACTAACAATTAGAAACAATGGATTTTGTTCATGTTGTGCCCTGACAATATCCAAAACACCTTACATACCCATCAAGTAGAGGCTCAGTGTGTTCTCACCTGAGAACTAAATTTCAGATTTAAAGTATATTTTTATCTGTTAGTACTAGGTAATATAAAGTGGTAAAACTGTACTTTAGTAGCCTTGGAGGCGATGAGTCCACATAGGTCTTAAACACACCACTGGGGTAATTCAGACATTGAAAGGACACAGCTTTAAAAAAATCCACTGAGTTAAAGATCTAATATCCATAAGGTGGGAGTGATTTATTGAACAAGGATAATAAGGTACAGGCCTTAAAATATTCAGGCACTGGGGATCCCTGGGTGGCGCAGCGGTTTAGCGCCTGCCTTTGGCCCAGGGCGCGATCCTGCAGACCCGGGATCGAATCCCACGTCGGGCTCCCGGTGCATGGAGCCTGCTTCTCCCTCTGCCTGTGTCTCTGCCTCTCTCTCTCACTGTGTGCCTATCATAAATAAATAAAAAATTAAAAAAAATAAAGTCCATTTAAAAAAATATTCAGGGACTAGGTCACCCTTGGAAACTGTCCATTTCAACTGGAGGGTATTAGGCTGAGTGAAGTAAGTCAATCGGGAAGGACAATCATCATATGGTTTCACTCATATGGGGAGTACAGAAAATAGTGAAAGGGATAATAGGGGAAAGGAGGGGAACTGAATGGGAAAAATCAGAGAGGGAGACAAACCAGGAGAGACTCCTAACTCTGGGAAATGAACAAAGGGTTGTGGAAGGGGAGGTGGGCAGTGGATGGGGTGACTGGGTGATGGGCACTGAGGGGGGCACTTGATGGGATGAGCACTGGGTGTTCTATATGTTGGCAAATAAAACTCCAATTAAAAAATATACAAAAAAGAAAAGAAAAAAAGAAACTCTCCGTTTCATAATATTGTCTGTGCTCTAAGTGGCTAAAGCATAAGAGCAAACTCATCACATTTGCATATAACTCAAACTTTGAATCCTCAACTCAATCTTGGATCCAAACCTAGTTATATGCCTGTTCTGAAAGAAGCATGTAGGAAGAGCTGTAGGTGAGGTTCTTAGGGTCTTAGACTACACAACTGCCAGCAATCTTGACAACTTCACCAATCAAAACTCATTCTGATGAAGGGCAGGTGATGGGATGCCACCTCCCCCAGATGAAAACAGTAATAAAGCTGGAGTTAGGGTAAGGTGCATTCTGTGAGCATACCTATAGGTTGTTGGTACTTTCTAAAAGGTGGAACTGCAGGAAGTGCTTCATCCTAAGGCCAATGATGCTTTCCCTAAAGCTCTTAGGCAGAAGGTCCATTATCCTCAGTAACCAGTTTATGCTGACTCCCTAATATGATACTTAGGGGAAAAAAAGGCACATGTGCATGAGTGTGTGTGCGTGTTTGGAGTGGATGGATGATTCAGGTAACCACTGTTCTGGAAATACAGCTAATTAGCCAACTGAAATTATTAATTAACTTTATTTTGGTAAGATCTCTGAAGAAATAAAGTACAATTTCAATTGTCATTAATTGCAATAACAAATGTTTCTCTTTACTCTATAATTCTAATATGCATCAAGAAAAAATACAAACATAACATGCCTTTATTTTATTTTTTTAAAATATTTTATTCATTTATTCACAAGAGACACAGAGACAGAGAGAGAGGCAGAGACATAGTCAGAGGGAGAACCAGGTTCTATGCAGGAAGCCCGACGTGGGACTTGATCCTGGGCAGGATCAAGCCTTGGGCTGGAGACAGGCCCTAAACCGCTGAGCCACCCAGAGATCCATATAACCTACCTTTAAATATTAAAGAGGTGTCCAAGAATTTATTTCCCTGCTGGGGCTCCATTTTATTTGAAAGTATCAGTCCATTTTTCATATGTCTTCAGGAAAACCATTTGTTGGTACTGACTAATGTGAATCTCTTCATGGATGATCAAATGATTGTTTTAATTCCATTTCAAGTTTTATGATGCAAATCTTAACAAAATTGCACTACCTCAAAAGGAAGAGAGGAAAGGATAATTGTTTTTGATATCAGGAGTTTGATGGGAGGAAGGCAAAGAAGGAAAGGTTTTCTTTTAGGTTAACTGTAACATAAAACACATTTTGGAAAAGTAAAATAATTCTCAAATATTTGAGAAGGTTATATCAAAGTGTAATAACTACCACAAAAGAACTGATCCTGGGGAAGTAATGATGAAAGTCACGTTCATCTTCTTATCACCTACCTCCTCCCAATCCCCATCCTAGAGCCTCTCCTTCTCGGTTTCCCCCAGGCACTCCACACAGCTCTAGGCAAGAAAAGGGCAGTAGGCCTTTCACATTATTTATGGTTTAGGATTCATACCTCTTGGATATTTGTATTGTAAAAGGGCCTACATCTCCAACCATCTGAGCTGGGCTCTTAGGAGGTATAAGTTAAGATAATTTGGGAATGATTAATTGACTCAGTGAGGCTGGCTGGCCATCTAGATAAACAATTTTCATCACTTTAAAAAAAAAGATTTATTTATTTATTTATGAGAGAGAGTGTGTGAGTGGTAGGAGGCACAGAGGGAGAGGGAGACACAAAAGACTCCCACTGAGCAGGGAGCCTGACACAGGGCTTGATCCCAGGATCCTGAGATCACTATCTGAGCCCAACTTAAGAATCAGAGACTTAACTGAATGAGCCACCCAGGCACACCAATAATTTTCATCACTTTCTATACTCCTACCTCAACCTTTCCATATCTTAATATTCCTAATCATGGTGGTAGGAGGAATTGTTTTCAAAAGTATGTAGGGTGAGGAGTAACCATAGAGAAAAGTTAATACTAAATCCAAAGTAGTGAATTTATAGGGTAGAAATTCAGAGTGTGAGTCATTTGGATGGGAAGTATATTTTCACAAGAGAACTGTCAATACTCCTTCAGTCACTGCCGAAAATGGCAGTCTATTTTTCATTTGCAAAATCCAGTCCTGAGCATTCACAAAAATAAACTATCATAGCCATTCTTATGATTATCATACCACAACTTTGTCACAGAAAGGTGTTTTTTTTTTCCTGTGGAAGTGGACAATTTTTCCTGCACAAGAATGAGACTTTGCATAAATTCACAAAGGCAGCTAAGTAAATACTGTGTGTTCTTTTGAGTTCAGGGCATCCTGTTTCTAAAGAAAGGAATGTAGTTTCCGTTGTGTCACTGTAAATGTAGAAAGTAATGTACAGGGAACCATAAGATCAGGTTCTAGTCCTGGTTCTGGCACTTACTGGCCTTGAGGCTAATCAAGTCACTTAATCTCCTATATCTGTGGTTTTACATCCAGAGATAAATAGTTGATTTTCTTACCCCATGAGGTTGTGAAAGAATATATAAAAGGCTTTATAAATCACATATGGCTATGCAAGTCCTGGAATCTCCAAACTGGAAGGGTCTTTAGAGACAATTAGCACTACTACTTATATATAAGAAAAATGAAGTTCAGAAAGTTAAGTGACTTGATCTAGATCAGTGATTCTTACTCCAGTTTGTTTATTATAATTACCTGGAAAGCTGTTTAAAATATTGCCACCTGGTCTTCAGTCAAGACTATTAGGATCAGAAGGTATCTGGCTGTGGTCCACCAGGCATTAGTAGTCCTTAAGACTTCCCCAAGTGACTCTAATGTGTAGGCAGAATTGAAAAACATTCCCAGATCATGTAAATTCTCAAGAGTGGAACCAGGAACTAGTTTGGCCTCCCGTCTCCCACCCAGAGATCATTCTTACCCATCAGGATGATAGCTAATATCTAGGAGACCATAGGAGTAAGTGATGACCAGCGGGAGTAAGCATCAGGATTCCCTGTATAGCAACCCAGCTTCTTGGGTAGGAAGTATGAGTCATTTGTGTCTAGAGGCTCTGCCATTCTGTCTGAGGTAGGACAAGACCTAGTTTTCCAGCATTTCTTGCCTGATGACCAACCCATTCCTGGCCCTATTGCAATACCAGCATTCTCAGAATGAGTTAGCAGAAATGTTCACATTTACCAATGTAGCAAAGAGCTCCTGTCCTTGAGAAGTGACTAAGAATTCATTAGTTACCTCAAGACTAGAAGAGGTAGAGGTTTCTGTGGTAAGTTTTATTTATTTTTTTAAAGATTTTGTTTATTTATTCATGAGAGAGAGAGAGAGAGAGAGAGGCAGAAACACAGGCAGAGGGAGAAGCAGGATCCATTCAGGGAGCCCGATGTGGGACTCGATCCCGGGTCACCAGGATCCGGCCTGGGCTGAAGGTGGTGCTAAACCGCTGAGCCACCAGGGCTGCCCCATGTGGTTAAGTTTTAAAAAAGGATTTTAAATATTGTAAAAAAAAAAAATTCACCATGGTAGTGTTTCTCATCCTGGGATATTTATTAGAAGTACATGAGTGCCCTATGGTATTTTTAATTTTTTTAGGATAATTAAAAAATATACAGGTCTAATTAGATAACCTTTACGAATATCTTACAACCAAGAATTCTAATTGTAGTACTTACTTGGCTTTGGCTTCATTGCCAACATAGGTGTTAAACTATATGATGAACTGACATGGCTGGTAAGAAAAGACCAGAGGCAATGTGGTAAATAAATGAGGCCTATGTACAGAGTGAGAGCCAAATGATGTCACAGCCAGCTATTCAAAAGCAGAAAATGCAGTAGTTCCAATAAAGAAAAAGAGTGGGAGAACTGAGTCATCACTGGGCACACAGTAGCAGAGGCATATTGAAGCTCAAAAAAACTCAACTACAGAAATCAGTACCATATTCATGTTGTGAGCACAGAGTATTTCAGCAAAATGATATAAACTATCACAAGTTTAAAAAACTTTAATAAAAAGGGATTTCCAAGGGTAAAATGTTAATTACTAACATGAAAATATGATTCATGCTTTCATGGAAATGGCTGGGCAGGTGAAAAGTAGATGGCCTGTGATTCCAGGAGTGGTAAATAAGAAAAATCCTTTAAAAAAAAAAACAGACTCTACAGTAGAGAAAAATCTAAGATGTGCTGATATAAGTAAAGGAACTACAATGGTGTAGTTTTGGAAGCACAAAGGTCTAGGATATCATAAAATAGGTTATGAACTAGGAAGGAGGAGAGAAGCTAGGAGGAAGGGTGGACAGAGCTAAGTGGGACAAAAAAGGGGAGAAGAAACTGCTTTTTATTTCTTAGGTACTGAGGCTTATAAAATGACTAGTGGAGGGGAAGGCATCTGCAGTTCTGTTTGACAGTATTGGTGGATGTCTGATGATTCACATTTCCTGGGTCAATCACTGAAAGATTGTTCCCTTAAGTGTGGCCACGGACATCTGGAGGTGAACCTCAAAGGTGTCTGTCATTAATAGTCTTTAAATTGGTGGTTAAACTGGGCTTATAACTCAGAATATTGAACTATGGGGAAGACTACTAAGTCTGAGAAATTGGAATGAAAAGATATATTTCTTTTGGGGAGGTTGGCAACTGATGGATAAAACTGTGTTCACACAAAAGCACACCATAACTTCTGTGGGTCTTAGGCTGCTTACTTGTTCCTTTGTCTTTAGGGGAAGTTTTTCCTTCATTACATCAGAATACTAACATATAACTAAATCATCAATACACCAGAGGTCTCAAATTCTCTATGTGGAGTCACAAAGACCTGAATTCACCTGGAGGGATAATAGGGGAAGGTTGAGGGCATTTGAATTTCTGAGACCAGATGAGGAACAAGGAAGGAAAGGCTGTCAGCTGTCCAATTCTGCCCCTGGAATTTCTGATAAATAAGAGTTGTGGGAGAAAGTATGTAGCATATTGTACAAAGAATATATGAGGATAAAAACTAGTTTGGAGAACTTCTGATTTCTTAAAAAATAGTTTTATCATAAAAAAATAAGTACCTTTCCATTTGAATATGAAGTTACAGATATACTTAAGAATGACTCACCTTACTCCAAGCATAATTCCAAGTCACATAACTGTTGCCTCCTAGAAGATCCTTGAGCCAGGTGACTGGATTTTGATAAATCTGACCATTTTCTATTTTAATTTTACTGCTCAGTAAGACACTGGCTTTGTGGGTAGTCTCCTAAAGTGAAAAATTTTTTAAAAATTAAGAAGGAAAAATACCTGAAATATGTAAACTTCTACTTTTGGCCATGATGGAGTAAGAGGAACCAGATTTACCCTAACACAAACAAAAAACAGACAAAATATATGAAGCAATGGTTTGCAAGGTACTAAACATCAGGCAACAAAGTACCTGAGAAGTGAAAAATGAATGAGGTAAGCCTTCCAAGTGTCCTAGCTCGCTGCCTTGAGAGTTACCAGGTCAGGGTGCAGGAAGAGGGGATTCTAGGCAAAGCCTGTTGACTCCCTGAGTTGAGGAGACAAAGCAGAGATCATGGAGGCAAGGTACCTATAGTTTGCAGGACAGAATACTGAAGAAGAGAGCAATACAAAGAGGGAGGACTCTGCAGATCTTCAGGGGGTCCTCTTTAGCATTCAGCTGAGTAGTGATTGGCCGTGTTTGGGAGCAAGTTACCCAGGGCTGGGAAAAGAACCACCTGAAAGGATTAGAGGTAAGGACATCTGGCATTCTCAAAGGTCAGAAATAGTCCCTGTTCCCAACAGCACAACTAGAAAACCTCATAACTGGTGGGGCTTTGGTAGGATACACAGAAGAGTCAGTTATTTCCCATAGTGGGAAATAACTAGCCCTAGATTGAACACATTGCTCCAGTCCTGCTGACCAAATCTTAAAAGCAAGACACCAAAGGATCAAACTATTTCCAAGGAACTTAACTGCATCCTAGAATAAATCTACAATATATTTATAAGAATAAAAAATATTCAGCATCCAGCAAGGTAGATTTCACAATGTGTGGGATTCAATGAAAAATTCACAGGCCTAGAAAGAAGTAGGAAAATACAACTCATACAGAAGAGATAAAGCAAACAACTGAAAATGAGAACTGATAAGAATGTTTGCATTAGCAGACAAAGACATTAAGTAGTTATTGCAATCATATTCCACATGTTCAAAAGTTATGTAGAGACATGGAAAATATTTTTTAAAAGACCAAAATCAAAATTCTAGAGATGAAGAATACATTGATGATTAGATGTTTCTTTTTTTTATTAGATATTTCAAACAAAAATATTAGTAAATTCAAAGACAAAGGAATAAGAATTGCATAAAAATGAAACACCAAGAAAAGAGAATTTTTTAAAATGAAAAGATTATCAGTGAATTATAGAAGGATTTCAAGCAATCCATTATGTGTGTAATAAGAGGTTCGAAAATGGAGGGGAGGGAAGAAATAATGTTTGGAGAAATAATGGCTGAAATGTTTCCACATCTGAGATTCAAATTTGGAACACAGAAATTCAATAAATTCAATAACCCCTAAGCATAAGAAACAAAAATATAATGCTAATACTCCTCATAATCAAAATTGCTTAAAACCAGATAAAGAGAAAAACTCTTACAAGCAGCCAGAAGGAGAAAAAAAGACCCATTATTTATGGAGGAAGAAGGTTAAGAACAACAGGCTAAGAACAACATTGTCTAAACAATGGAGTAAATCTTTAAAGCACTCAAAGAAAAAAACCCTTTCAACACAGAAGTCTATATATCTAGCAAAAATTCTTTTAAAAATGTAGGTGAAATAAACTTTTTCAGACATGGCAAAAGTTAAAAGGAATCACTATAGGCAGAAGACCTTCAATGCATATGGTGGCCGCAGGGCTCGGTAGTGGGGCCCGGGGTGCTGGCGTCCGTGCTGGTCCAGGTGGCCCTCACCTGCCCCCTCCCCCCGCCCTCTGGGAGCCGCCCCCCCCCCCCCCCCCGGGAGCCCGGGCTGTGAGGGAGCCGGGGGAGCCTGACGCCCGCGGGGAGGGCTCAGAGGGGGCCTCGGGGTGCACACCCTCCGTGGGGCTCTGGCTCTTGGAGGAGGCGGGCTACTGCCAGGGCATGAGCGAGATCGCGGCCATCCTCCTCATGGTCCTGCCCGAGGAGGACGCCTTCTGGGTGCTGGCCCAGCTGATGACGGACGACAGGCACGCCATGCACGGTAGGGGACTGACGGGCCGCCGGGCGGGAGGGGAGCTCAGGAGGGCCTCCCTGCAGGCTGCTGCACCGGGGGGCAGGCGGGGACCCTCCAGCCCACCCCACCATGGGCAAGGGCCACGCCTCCCCGGTGGCCTCGGGGTCCCGGAGCTATGGCCACTCGCCCCACCGTCTGCAGGCCAGGCTCACACTCCTGCTGCTCCCTCAGCCTCCTGTCCCACTGCCTGCTTGCCCCCCTTGTCCCCTGCCAGCCCACAGCCACACGGGGCCCAGGGGGCAGCATCTCCCCATCCCGGGGCCCCCAGCCTGACTCCCAAGCCCCACAGAGGGCCGTGCACACCCATCACCCTCCCTGTGGCCTGCACCCACTGCCCCTCGGGGCTGGGGACCCGCCTGTCCCTGTGGTGGCCCCTGCAGGAGAGAGGGTGCTGGGTCAGCCGGGCCCAGTCCTCATCCCTGGGCATCCACCCTGCGGAGTCTTTGTGAGGACAAGGGTCCCCAGGCCCTGTACCCCGGGCCTGGGAGGCAGCCCTGCCCTCTGGGAATAGCATGTCTGGTCAGGGCTCAGAGAGCTGTGGGCACACAGGGGTCAGGGCATGGGGGGAAAGCCCCTACCCCGACACACCCCACCCCACCTGGTGCAGGAGGAGGCCCTGATCGTGGGGGCCTGGGGCCTTCTCAGGCTTCTTCATTCCAGGGTTCTCCAAACTGCCAAGGTTCCAGGCCCATCATGAGCACATTCTAGACAGAGCTCTCCCCAAGCTGAAGAAGCACATGGTGAGTGGAAGCTCCCAGAGACTCCATCCCCATGGCCCAGGGCAGGGGTTGGGGGGACAGCCCTTCTGAGCTTCCCAGAGTTTGGGGTCACGTTCCTCCTCCTGGAGCCCGGGGGCACCCTTGGGTCTGGGCGAGGCTGTGAGGAGCCTGTCCACCCAGCTCCAGTGGCCACGGCGTGGGGCCTGAGCACCTCCTGCCCTTCCGCCAGGATGAGGAACAGATGTGCACTGGCATTTGCACCCCCAAGTGGTTCCTTCAGTGCTTCATCAACCGGGTAACGCCACCCCAGGAACCTGCTCCCTGACCTGCCCCCTGACCCCAGGGGAGGGCCCAGCTCAGCCCTACCCTCCAGACAAGCCAGGCCCGACCCTGGGGCCCTGAGGCTGAGGCTTGGAGCCCAGCCCATCCTGGAAAAGCCCAGAGAGTCCCTGGAGGAGGTTGGGGGGGGGCATCTCTGCCTCAGCTCCCCCAGGGGGAGGCCGGGTCAGGCTGGGGTATGGGCAGGCCCTCAGCCCATTGGGTCGCCAGCCTGGGGTCCTCTTGAGGCATGGTGTCATCAAGTGGGGGCAGAGTCTGTGTCCCCAGGTGTGCAGGGGCTGCTGGCCGGGGTCAGAACCTGGAGTGGCCGGGAGCCCTGATCTCCCTGGGAGGAAGGTAGGCACTGGGGATGCTGTGGGGCCTCATCGGAGGCAGCCGGGGGATGGCAGGGGCTGTGGGAAGATGGGAGGCTGAGCCTAGCCTCAGCAGTGACCCCCAGGGGCCCTGCTCAGGCCACTCCTCCCACCCCACTGTCCCCTAGACCCCCTTTTTGCTCACCCTGAAGCTCTGGGATGCCTACATCCTGGATGAGGAGTGCATGCTCACAGCCATGGCCTACACCATCCTCAAGGTGCACAGGAGAAAGTGAGCACCTGGGAGCACAGGTGTGCCCGGGGTGGGGGGGGGGCAGGGGTGGTGACACTGTGCTCTGAGCAGCACCCAGACCTGGGGTGGGGGGATGGCGGGGCAGGTGGGTGGAGCGGGGCTCCCTGAGAGGAACAGCGGGCAGGGGCCACCCCGGCCAGCACACTGCCCACAGCGCTCCTGGGCACAGTGGGACACCAGCCGCTGTCCCTGGGGTCACTGGGGGCCACAGGGAAGGGCCCTCTGGGTCTGACTCACACCCACCGCCCAGAACGCCTCCTGAAGCTGCCCCTGGAAGGTCTCCGGGAGTTTCTCCAGGACTTGCTGGCCCAG
This sequence comes from Vulpes lagopus, assembly GCF_018345385.1. Lineage (NCBI taxonomy): Eukaryota > Metazoa > Chordata > Mammalia > Carnivora > Canidae > Vulpes > Vulpes lagopus. Next base: position 51,523,677 of record NC_054831.1, on the reverse strand, counting down.
CCCTGGGCCCTGGAGGAGAAGGTGGTGGTGCTCAGACACCTTCAGGCCTCCATGACCCAGCTCCGAAGGATGAAGTGTGACCTGACATCCCCTGTGTTGGCTATACTTGGACCCAAGCTCAAGCTTGTCAATAAACCCTCGTGTGTTTGCATTAGTGTCAGCTCCTTGGTGGTTTCTCGGATACGTAATCTTGGGCACAATATTTGGGAGCTGGTCCGGAATCTGAGAGATCCCCAGGACCCCATCCGGAGGGGTTCACGCATGGTGAGTGCACTCAACTTTTTCCATCTTTTACGCACATATATTCTGAGAGCTCTAAACTACTTTTACCTGTAGGAATTCCAATCTGTATTGGGTTGACATTGGCTTAGGCGGACGCGCTGGCAGGCCATCACCCGGGGGTCTTGGGAGATGTCCCTTGCCCCCGCTGGGAGGACGGGGTCCTCATCGGTAAAGAGGATAGGGTTCTCATCTGGGGGGTCTTGGGAGACGTCCCTTGCCCCTGCAGAGAGGATGGGGTCCTCATCTGTAAGGAGGGCCGGCTGCCAGCCCTTTGGGTTACTTTGTGTTTTCTCTCTGCAGCCGCACTGGAACCTTGGTCTGTGTTACTATGTCCTTGTTAACTGTGCATTTGTCTGTGTTACTGTGTCTTTGTTTACTGTCATAACTGTTTACATAAGGAGAGGGAAATTAAAAACTTACTGTATGTCAGAATGGCCAACCCTTGACGTGGGATGACTCCAAGAAGGAACTTTCCACCTACCTATTCTGTTACAGGTTAAGACCGTGATCTGCAGGGACAAACCGGACAGCCACCCTGACCAGATGCCCTACATCCTGGCCTGGCAGAACATGATCAAGAATCCCCCTCCTTGGCTGAAACTATTTTTACCCCCCAAAGCAGGACCTACCGAGATTCTAGCCCTGCGGTAAGCCGAGGAGACTGACTCTCTGCCCCAAGCGCCCCTTTATCTGGTCTTCCAGGATTCCTCCCTGGAGGACCTGATCCTCCTGCCACCCTACTGGGCACCCCCTCCCCCTTCCGCCCCACCATTGGAGGCAACGGGGGCTGCAGAAGGGGCGCCACCCCGCCCTGACAAGGGAGTCCCTGTGTGCCAGCTGGCAGTGGGGATGTGCAGAGGGACCCACCGGGCGGCCCCACCCCCTCACGTGAGGAGGGCAGACTCCACCACCCTTCCCCTCTGCGCCATGGGACCCCCCCCCCCCACTGACAAGAATGGTGGACAGCTAATGTACTGGCCATTCTCCACCAGTGATTTATATAATTGGAAAACCCAAAATGCAAAGCTCTCTGATAATCCGAGAGATCTAATCGGGATTTTAGATACTGTTCTCTTTACCCACCAGCCTACTTGGGATGACTACCAACAGCTCTTGCAGGTTTTCTTCACCACTGAAGAGAGAGAACAAATTCAGGTGAAAGCCCAGAAGTCTGCCCTGGTGGAGGACAGACAGCTGACTCAAAACCCAGACCACATAAATGCTGTCTTCCCCTTATCCTGCCCCACCTGGGACCACAACTCAGCTGAAGGTAAGGAGAGACTCCAGGTCCACCACCAGACTCTAATGGCAGGTCCCCAGGCTGCCATGTGCAAGCCTACTGATCTGGCCAAGGTCTATGATGTGAGACAGGTAAGGACGAGAGTCCAGCAGGCTTCTTAGAGGGTAAGGACAAGAGTCCAGCAGCCTTCTTAGAGAGAGTCATGGAGGCTTTTAGGCAGTGCACCCATATGAACTCAGAAGCCCCGGAAACAAAGGCCACAATTATCATGGCTTTTGTTAACCAGGCCACTCCAGACATTAAAAAGAAATTGCAAAGAGTAGAGAGACTGGGAGAGAAGAGCTTGCAGCTACTTAGTGATAGTAGCAGAACGAGTCTATAATAATCGAGAAAGTCTGGAAGAGCAACAAACCAAACTAAGTGACCGGCACACCCCAAACCTGGCCAAGATCCTGCTGGCCACACCACGGATGACCCACGGGAAAGACAGAGGCACCTCAAGAAGCTGGCCTCAGGGACAGGTAAGGAGGATGGCCCTGGTCCCCATCGGGAGCACCCTAAGCTGAACAAAAACCAATGTGCTTATTGCAAAGAAGAGGGCCACTGGGTAAAAAGCTGCCTTAACAAAAGATCTAAGGCCCCTGCCAAGATCTTGGAGATGGAGGACCTGGACGACTAAGGGAATTGGGGTTTGACACCCCTCCCCGAGCCCAGGGTAACGCTCAGAGTGGAAGGGCAACCCGTTGAATTCCTAGTGGACACTGGGGCACAACATTCGGTTTTATTACAACCCCAAGGGAAATTGGCAAGCAAGACTTCATGGGTGCAAGGAGCCACGGGCACCAAGCAATACTCATGGACTACCTGAAGAACTGGGGATCTTGGCGTGGGCTGGGTATCCCACTCCTTCATGGTCATCCCTGAGTGTCCCTACCCATTGTTAGGTTGGGATTTGCTCACCAAGATGGGGGCACAAATTCGCTTCCATCCCGAAGGGGCAAAAATCCTAAACAAAGAGGGGCACCCGATTCAGGTGCTTGTCCTGAGTTTAGAAGACGAATATCGTCTCCACCAAATGCCCTCAGTCTCACCAAATGCCCTGACATTGACCGTTGGCTGCAGGAATTTCCCCAAGCATGGGCAGAAACTGGGGGAATTGGGCTGGCCTGACACTGACTGGCCATATATATAGAACTAAAGCTGGGGGCAGATCCTGTCAGGGTCCACCAATACCCCATGCCTCTCTTCTCCCTAATCCAGACTGGGACCCCCCTCTGCATGACTCTCAAGAAATTTTGGCACAGGGGTATGGAATCCGAACTGATCTCCAGGACCAGCCACTGCCAAACGCGGACGCCACCTGGGTACACGGACACAGCAGTTTCGTCTGAGAAGGAATCAGATATGCAGGGGCAATCATAACCATGGAAACAGAGACCTGATCCCGGGGCACCGACCCTGCCTGACACCCCCAACTATACTGATGCTGATTTACACTGGATCAAATGCTTCCCTGTGTCCCAGTGCTTGCGTGGCTGGTGGAGGACCGCAGACACCAGCATCATCCTGCCAGAGGAACTAGGATGACAAGTCTATCCAAAATATATCGAAGTACTCATATAGGAACAAGGAAGATGGAAGACCTCCTACGACATGCAAAGGTCACTATTAAAGACTCTTGAGCAAAGATCGAGCAGATCGTGGCAAGCTGCCACGCATGCCAGTTAACTAATGCCACCGCCCATGGATCTAACCCGGGCACCCAGCTCCGAGGGAACCGCCCAGGAGCCTACTGGGAAGTGGACTTCACTGAGGTAAAACCTGGAAAATGCGGATATAGGTATTTACTAGTGTTTGTAGATACTCTTTCAGGATGGACAGACGCATTTCCCATCAAACATGAAACGGCACAGACTGTGACCAAGAAACTGCTGGAAGACATCATACCGAGGTATGGTTTTCCTGTTAAGATTGGATCAGACAATGGACCAGGATTCGTCTCTAAGGTGTAGCCTAAGCTGAGGGCCCTCTACGAGACTGGGCCACCTCTGGATCCCCATCTATATCGGCTGGGTGACTGGGTGTATGTGTGGAGATACCAACACCAGACACTTCAACCTCGCTGGAAGGGACCCTACATCATGATCCTGACCACTCCCACCGCTCTCAAGGTCGACGGGATTACTCTCTGGGTCCACTACACCCATGTCCGGCCCACTGACCCACTCGCCATTCTCAAGGACTTTGTTCCAGAATGGAAAAGCCAACCAGACAAGGTCCCTTGTCCTTCTATTTTGAAGGACAACCTCAGACTAGGGAGTCTTGGAGGTGGAAAATAAGTGAGAACAGCACAGTCTTAGATTTAGGGGATTGTCCCCTAAATTGGACCCAACCTCGAGCTTGTTAATAAACCCCCCTATACTTGCATGGGTGTCAGCTCCTTGATGGTTTCTCGGATTCGCAATCTTGGGCACAAAAATAAGACCATGCATCCTTAACAGCATTCAACTTTATAAAAGACCTTTTGAAGAAACCTCCCCCCTTGTAAGTAGGGCCAGCCCTAATCCAGAGGCAGCCCATCCAGGCGTCTTCCTGAAATTTTAGCAACTAAAAGCATTCTGTTTACAATAAGAAAACCATTTCCCCCCACACCCTGATTGGAATGTCCCTGAATAGGTTCATGTTGACCCTCTGTGAAATCAATAACCTGAATGCTATGCAACTCCCGAGGTTCTTTTGTCTTTAAGCGGTTTTTTTTTTCCTTTTGCCTTTAAAAGATACCTGTAATTGCTAATCGGGGCTCTCTTCCTCTTCGGAGGTGGAGAGCCCGTTTGCGCAAACGTCCAATAAACCCTCTTGCTAATTGCATCTGCCTGTCTGGGGTCTGAGTCTCTGGGGCGTCCGCCGGGACACGTTGGCACCCGTGAGCCAGGGTCCAACACTTTCATGAATGCTATAACTCAAAATAATTTGTAATATGCACAGTGGACGTATTTAAATACATTTGATATGGTAAAGAACGGGACTTTGAAATTTAAAAAAAAAAAAGATTCCAGGATTTGTGGGTCCCTAATTCCTCAGGACTGTTCCTGTGGCATCTCCCAAGATAAGTAATTGGGATTAAAGGCTATTTGATTATTGCAGACCCAATGGCCTCTCTCTTGAATACCAAAATCAGGAGATCAAGCACATAGCTGGAGAAAAATGAATGTACTTTTTTAAAAAATTTTATTTATACCTGAGAGACATAGAGAGCGAGGCAGAGACAGAGGCAGAGGGAGAAACAGATTCCAGGACCCCGGGGTCATGCCCTTGAGCCAAAGGCAGCCGCTCATCTGCTGAGCCACCCAGGCATCCCAATGTACTTTGCAGTGCATAGCTTTTTTTTTTTTTTTGGTCCATGTTGTGCCCAAGATGGTGAATCCGAGAAACCACCAAGGAGCCGACACCGATGCAAACACACGAGGGTTTATTCACAAGCTTGAGCTTGGGTCCAAGTGTACCCGACACAGCAGAGCAGGGACTTGGACCCCGAGGTGGATTTCAACTTAGTTTTAAGGACTGGTCTAGGGGACCACCAGAAGGGGTGGAGCAATTCCTCAAGTTCTGTTTACATTTTGATATGGGGCCTTCAAGGGCATTGAGCTCTGTTCTTATTCTAATAGGGGCTTCCTGCCCTTGGCTTGGGCTCTGTTCTCATTCTAATAGGGGCTTCCTGCCCTTGGCTTGGGCTCTGTTTTTATTCTAATATGGGGCTTTCTAGGACATTAAGCTGTAAGCTGTTTTCTTCCTGTAACTGAAGTAAGGTAAAGTTCAGCTCTTATTCACAGGGGCCTGGGATGGCTGTACTTGTGCTAACTCTGAACTTAAAGTGGAATGGCCTTAATTTTCTCGGCCTCCACAGTCCAGCTTTGCCATTAATCAGTATTTTTACAAAGACTCTGTCCTAGCTATAAAATGAATTTAGATAATCCCAGTTAGAACAGCTCAGACTTTGAGTGTTACTTTGAATAGAGGTGTTTGCTTTCTGCAAGCAATTGTTCTCTGGGAAATCTTGAGGATTGGAAGGTACATTGTTTTCCTTGAAATACTTAGAAGTGAAATTGAACATGAGAGGCAGAATGGCTCTGGGCAGAATATTCTGGATGAGCAATCTGTAAAGTTGGGTGCCCTTGGCTATGTGAGATCAGGACTGGCTAACCCGCCTGAATACAATCCTCATCTATAAACAAGGGGCTGGTGACCTTGTTTGCGAAGATTGCAAATCTGAGAAGCCACAAAGGAGCTGATGCTAATGCAAGTACATAAGGGTTTATTTACAAGCTCGAGCTTGGGTCCAAGTATACTCCATACAGCAGAGCAGGGACTTGGACCCCGAGACTAAGAAGCACAGCAGTGTTATAGGGGCCAGTGGCCAATGAGATTGTAACACACATAGAAAGTTGCACAGTCATGTTGGTCCACACACAGGTGGCCAGTTGAATCACAATTTACCCTATAGCAACCATTTGAACTAGCCTATCATTCTGGTTAAAATTGGCATGCAGGTTTGGCGGGTAAAAGACGGGGTTTACATTTTTTGGTGGTTAGAGGTTCCGCATTCCTATGTGGGCTGGTTTCCGATAAGAGTGTGCTTAGTAGACTAGAGTGAGGGAGTGCCTTAAGCAATAGGCAGGTCGTGTGAGGGGTTTTACATGAGATGGCGAGTGTAGCACAGAATGGAGTTAGTCCTGCTCTGCTTGTCCAGGGGTAGGGGATTTTTGTTAGATTTCCTGGGTCCCACAACCTAACCTTTAAAGATACCTTTCCTTTCTAAAACTCTGTCTCTAGTGTATCCAAAAATTATCAAAATTAGATTGGCATCACCTCTGGCTGGTGGTGATGGATGATTTTTACCTTATACTTTTTTGTACATCCTGAAATTTTCAACAATAAGAGATATTTCCTCCTTTAAAACCAGAAAATAATAGGAATCAAGGGATGTCTTGAGTTGCATTCAATATGTATCTATATTCTCAAATAGAAGCCTGGGCTCTGGTTTTCTTGCTTCAGTGCTTATTTGTCATCAAAGTCACCTCCTTTGTATTGACTGAGCCCCACACCTGGTCTAACAGTCACCTGAAGATGAGCCTGGTTGCACAAAAGGAGTTCCCCTCTTGACTCTGCATGACTCCTCTCCAGATTCCTTGGAGCTGCAAAAAGGCATCTTACAGTCTGGCTTATTAAGGTCTCTTTCATGGGGAAATGGAGCAAGCCAGCATTGAAACACACTCTCTAATAAAACCTGCCATTTATACAGCAACATCTTTTTACCTGAGATTAATTCTTAGTCTCCCTTTGTTAAGAGATGGTCCAGGGAAACTTGTTTTGACTTGAGATAAATTCTAAATAACTGCAAACCTTTATTATTTTTATCAAGCCCTTGCATGTAACCTCCTATTCAGAGACTAATCCATGATGTTTGAGGTTTGGCAGCTTACCTATGGAGGAGGTAATTTACCTTTCTAAAGACTTTCAGTTTTATCATCAGGAGCACCTTTTAAGTTCACCTCTGAATATAATGAAGTTAAGGCTTCCCCAGCTGATAATTCAAAATCCACATATTCAGCTTTGTATCCTTTCTATTCTTTCTCTCTCACCAAGGTAGTCATGAAAAACAGACCCTCAAACATCTTCAAAAGCTGTTACAGATCACTATTGTATGATAAACCACTCTTAAAAGTCTTATTGCCATGGGGATAGATTATTATCATATTTTTCTCTTCAACTAAAGACTGACAGGAATATTTTTATTTATTTTTTATTTATATATATATATATATATTTTTTATTGGAGTTCAATTTGCCAACATATAGCATAAACCCAGTGCTCATCCCATCAAATGCCCCTGTCAGTGCCTGTCACCCAGTCATCCCCACCCCCTGCCCACCTCCCCTTCCACTACCCCTTGTTCGTTTCAAGAGTTAGGAGTCTCTCATGTTCTGTCTCCCTCTCTGATATTTCTCAATCATTTTTTCTCCTTTCCCCTTTATTCCCTTTCACTATTTTTATAGTCCCCCAAACAATTTGACAATATAATGTTTGTCCTTCTCCGATTGACTTATTTCACTCAGCATAATACCCTCCAGTTCCATCCACGTCAAAGCAATGGTGAGTATTTGTCGTTTCTAATGGCTAATATTCTATTGTATACATAGACCACATCGTCTCTATCCATTCATCTTTTGATGGATGCTGAGGCTCCTTCCACAGTTTGGCTACTGTGGACATTGCTGCTATAAACATCGGGGTGCAGGTGTCCCGGCGTTTCATTGCATTTGTATCTTTGGGGTAAATCCCCAGCAGTGCAATTGCTGGGTCATAGGGCAGATCTATTTTTAACTCTTTGAGGAACCTCCAAACAGTTTTCCAGAGTGGCTGTACCAGGGATTGCATTAAACGTGTAAATTGCCCTGGGTAACATTGACATTTTTACAATATTAATTCTGCCAATCCATGAGCATGGAATATTTTTCCATCTCTTTGTGTCTTCCTCAATTTCTTTCAGAAGTGTTCTATAGTTTTGAGGGTATAGATCCTTTACCTCTTTGGTTAGGTTTATTTCTAGGTATCTTATGCTTTTGGGTGCAATTGTAAATGGGATTGACTCCTTAATTTCTCTTTCTTCAGTCTCATTGTTAGTGTATAGAAATGCCATTGATTTCTGGGCATTGATTTTGTATCCTGCCACGCTACCAAATTTCTGTATGAGTTCTAGCAATCTTGGGGTGGAGGCTTTTGGGTTTTCTATGTAGAGTATCATGTCATCGGCGAAGAGGGAGAGTTTGACTTCTTCTTTGCCAATTTGAATGCCTTTTATTTCTTTTTGTTGCCTGATTGCTGAGGCTAGGACTTCCAGTACTATGTTGAATAGCAGTGGTGAGAGTGGACATCCCTGCCATGTTCCTGATCTTAGGGGAAAGGCTCCCAGTGTTTCCCCATTAAGAATGATATTTGCTGTGTGCTTTTTGTAGATGGCTTTGAAGATGCTGAGGAATGTTCCCTGTATCCCTACACTCTGAAGAATTTTGATTAGGAATGGATGCTGTATTTTGTCAAATGCTTTCTCTACATCTATTGAGAGGATCATCTTGTTCTTGTTTTTTCTCTTGCTTATATGATGAGTCACATTGATTGTTTTATGAGTGTTGAACCAGCCTTGCATCCCGGGGATATTTCCCACTTGGTCATGGTGGATAATCTTTTTAATGTATTGTTGGATTCAATTGGCTAGTATCTTGTTGAGATTTTTGCATCTGTGTTCATCAGGGATATTGGTCTATAATTCTCCTTTTAGGTGGGGTCTTTGTCTGGTTTTGAAATTAAGGTGATGCTGGCCTCATAAAACGAGTTTGGAAGTACTCCGTCTCTGTCTATCTTTTGGAACAGCTTTAGTAGAATAGGTATGGTTTCTTCTTTAAATGCTTGATAGAATTTCCCTGGGAAGCCATGTGGCCCTGGACTTTTGTGTCTTGGGAGGTTTTTGATGACTGCTTCAATTTCCTCCCTGCTTATCAGCCTGTTCAGGTTTTCTATTTCTTCCTGTTCCAGTTTTGGTAGTTTATGGTTTTCCAGAAATGCGTCCATTTCTTCTAGACTGCCTCATTTATTGGCATATAGGTGCTCATAATAAGTTTTTAAAATCGTTTGTATTTCCTTGGTATTGGTGGTGATCTCTCCTTTTTCATTCATGATTTTATTAATTGGAGTCTTTTCTCTCTTCTTTTTAATAAGGCTGGCTAATGGTTTATCTATCTTATTAATTCTTTCAAAGAAATAATTGCTGGTTTTGTTTATCTGTTCCACAGTTCTTCTGGTCTATATTTTATTGAGTTCTGCTCGAATCTTTATTAACTCTCTTCTTCTGCTGGGTGTAGGATCTATTTGCTGTTTTTTTTTTTTTTCTCCAGCTCCTTGAGGTGCAAGATTAGCTTTTGTATTTGAGTTCTTTCCAGTTTTTGAATGGATGCTTGTATTGTGATGTATTTCTCCCTCAGGACTGCTTTTGCTGTATCCCAAAGATTTTGAACGATTGTATCTTCATTCTCATTAGTTTCCATGAATCTTTTTCATTCTTCTCTAACTTCCTGATTTGTTCAAATACATATTCTGGACCTCTGTCCCTTTCGGGGCCCTCGGGAACCGCAATTAAAAGCAGATTTTTCCTTCTGAGGTTGTCATTTATTTCCCTTAACCTATCCTCATGATCTTTTAATTGTTTTTCTATTTTTTCCTCAGTTTTCCTCCTTGCCATCAACTTGTCTGGTATGTCACTCACTTGTTCTTCTACCTCATTAACCCTTGTTGTTAGGACCCCTAGCTTGGTTGCATCTCATTTAATTTATTTTTAATTTCAGCCTGATTAGATCTCCATTTTGCAGTAACAAAGTCTCTAGAGTCCTTTATGCTTTTTTCTAGAGCCACCAGTAGCTTTATAATTATGCTTCTGAATTGGCTTTCTGACATTGAATTGTAATCCAAATTTTGTAACTCTATGGGAGAGAGGACTATTTCTGATTCCTTCTTTTGAGGTGCGTTTTTCCTTCTAGTTATTTTGCTCAGTGCAGAGTGGCCAAAAACAAGTTTTACTTGATAGAAGCACGAACTCTTCTCACTGTAGCATTCCAGGCTGTTCTCTCTTTAAATCTCAGACCGAATTCATAGGTTTCAGGATGATTTGAAAGTTATCTAGGTACTTTGGTGGAGACAGGTGACTTGGGGACCCTACTCTTCCGCCATCTTGCCCCCTCCTCCAGAATACTCTAATTCTTAATAATGATTTAATGAGTGTGACATCCCCTGGAATTCTGGATTTGGCTGAAGGATACTAGAGGATAGGAAGCCTTTAGAATAACATTAAAATTTTGAAAACGTCTATGTTTGGTAACGGTGAGATGGTAATCACCTTGATTGCCACCTTAGAGGGTATAGGCTGTATAAGATTGCCTACTGGGGGATTGGAAAGACTCCAGACCATTCTTATAAATCCTCCTTCCTAATTCTTGGCATTGCTAAAGCTACAAAGGAAAACATGGGAGATTGCCACCACTAGATGGCAGGAAGCTTCTTGTAAACTTTTTCCAGTTTTTGTTTAGAGTTGTAAGCAATCAACTTTAGATTAATTTTCTTAGATTTCTTCTATAACTAAAAAAGACTTACCTCTACCCACCAGAAATGTTAACATTAGCCCCCTAAAATTCTAAGATTTTTCCATGTCAAATAATCCAAGTGCAATTCGTAGTTGTTACTATCCAAAATATGTCATTTTAATAAAAATATGTAAAATATTCATTATATTATATATACATATTAAAATCAGTAATTCTCCTTACTAGAGTACAGTTGTGTCAGACCTTTTATGACATATATCTATATTATTCTTTGGCATTCAGGAAAAATTTCAAAATGGTATTTAGTCCTAGACATGTCATGAGCTAAAATATGAAAAAAAGATATTGATAAATAATAGGAAAATAAGGACAGCCCCTGTGGCTTAGTGGTTTAGCGCTGCCTTTGGCCCAGGGCATGATCCTGGAGACCCAGGACTGAGTCCCATATCAGGCTCCCTGCATGGAGCCCGCTTCTCCCTCTGCCTGTGTCTCTGCCTCTCTGTGTGTGTGTGTGTCTCATGAATTAATAAAATCTTTAAAAATGATAATAATAGGAAAATAATATTATCATAGTTGAAACATTATAGTCTAAGCCCAAAAACTTGACTAAAAGTTTCAGTGAATTAGTGTTTAGGTTAGTGGCTAATTTCAAGTAAATATATATATACAAATATCCATTTTCTACATTCCATGAATACCAAAATGTTACAAGTAAAAATGGCTTCCAAAAAACCCTAAATTAAGTAACTCATAAGATTAATATCTTAAGTACTTAATGAAAAAAGTTATAAAATATTGCTGGGGGATAAAAGAAGAAGACCTGAATAAATGCAGAAATGAACCATGTTCTAGGATTAAAAAGATCAATATTGTCAATATTGTATTTCTTCCTAAATCAATGTATAAAAGTAATGCATATATAATTACTTAGCATTCATAGCATTTGATAAAATCATTCTAGTTAATATCAATGAATAATTGACCTTGACCAAATTCAAGACAATTTGAGGAAGAATAGCAATGAGGATACTATTAAGATATTAAAATGTAACACTGATTTATAATGATAAACACAATTTGTTATTGAATGAATTTCAAAGGCATTATGCTGAGTGAAAGAAGCCATGCTCAAAAGGCTATTTACTACTCTGAACAGCAAAGAAAACAATCAGTAAACTAAAGGGAAACCTATGGAATGGGGCATCATATTTGCAAATGACACACCTGATAAAGAGTTATTATCCAACATATATAAAAAAGGAATCCAACTCAAACCAAAAAATCTCAAATAATCCAATTACAAAGTGGGCAGAAGACATGAATAGATATTTTTCCAAAGAAGACATCCGGGTGGCTAATAGACACATGAAAAGAAAAGATCCCGAATATTACTCATCATCATGGGAATGCAAATCAAAACTATAGAGATACCACCTCACACCTGTCAAGAATGGCTACAATTAACAGCATAAGAAATAATAGGTGTAGGTGAGGATGTAGAAAAAGGGGAACCCTCTTGGAAATGCAAACTGGTGCAGCCACTCTAGAAAACAGTATGGAGATTCCTCAAATAATTAACAAAAGAACTACCCTAGGATCCAGCAATTGCACTACTAGATATTTATCCAAAGAAGGCAAAAATACTTAATTCAATATTTATACCATGACTATCTGTAACAGCCAAATTATGGAAACAGCCCAAGTGTCCATAGACTGATGAATGGATAGGAAGAAGGATATATATACAATGGAATATTACTCAGCCATAAAAACAATAAAATATCACCATTTGCAATGACATGGGTGGAGCTAGAGAGTATTATGCTAAGCAAAATAAGTCAGTCAAAGAAAGAAAAATAACATGATTTCACTCATATACAGACCTTAAGAAACAAAACAAATTAGCAAAGGGAAAAAAGAGAAAGAAAGGCAAACCATGAAACAGATTCTTGTCTATAGAGAATAAACTGATGGTTCCCAGAGAGGAGGTGGGTATGGGGATGGATAAGATAGGTGATAGAGATTAAGGGGGGCACTTGTGATGAGTACTTGGGGTTGTATGGAAGTGCTGAATCACTACGTGGTACACCTGAAACTGAGATTATATTGTATGTTAGCTAACTGGAATTTAAATAAAACTTTTTTTAAAAGCTACTCACCATATGATTCTGCTTATGTGATTAGTCTAGAAAAGGCAAACTAGGCATAAAAATCAGATCACTATTATCAGAGCCAGAAGATAGGAAAGAGAGGTGGGCCACAAAGGGGCACACAGGAATTTGAGGGTTGATGAAACTCCCCTATATTCTCACTGTGATGATTATATGACCATGCAATTGTCAAGACACAGAATTCTACACTAAGGAAAGTGAATTTGGGGACACCTGGGTGCCTCAGCCGGTTAAACATCTGACTCTTGATTTCAGCTCAGGTCATCATCCCAGGGTCCTGAGATCAAGCCCCAGGTCAGGCATGTACTGGTCATGGAGCCTGCTTAAGGTTCTGTCTCTCCCCCTTCCTCTGCCCCTCCACCATTCATGCATGCACACATTCTCTCTCCCTCAAAAAAAATAATAAATAATAAAGGTTATTTGCAATTTGTAAACTGTATTTTTAAAATAAAAGTAAAAGCTTGATACTAATTACTAAGAATTGACTGTCGACTTCTCAGGAGTACCAATCATCTCTTCCCCTCTGTGGGCTCTGAATCAATTTACCCATGGATTCAGAAAAAAGGAAGAGCCAAATATTAGTGTTATTACTGATAAACTTTTGTTGGACATGCAACCTTGTAATATAGTACTGTCCCTGCCACAATGTGGTTGCACACTTAGTTTACTCTTTCCAACCATGTAAGCTTCTTGAAACCCTGGATATACCTTCTGGCACATGGTGGGCTCACAAAATATGTGAGGAATGGTTGGAGGACTGTGTCTGGGGCAACTAGTAAAAAAATGTTAATATACATTAACTAGGGATTATCTACAAAATGTATTTTCTAGCAGCAAACAATAGTTAATCAGACACTCAGCTAAATGGCTATGTGAGATGTCATCTGTGTGCATATTCTACATATAGATTCCCAATAATAACTACAACTATAATAGCAGCAATAACTTCAAGCATAATAGAAATAGTAATAATAATTATAAAAATGAAAACCATGCCAAAATAACAAAGAAACACAAATTTTTGTAGATAAATGAAGTACTTAAGGAGAATTTATTCATTCTTTCAAGTTACTTCAGAAGTAGTAAAGAGATTATTTAAATGCATGTCTTTTAGACTGTACTTGTCATGCCTTTAACCATTGACAGTGACAAAAATGGGATTTGCTCTTTAACAACTACACCTACTGTTTCCTTTTAGAGAACTTGAAACAGGTTAAAAGTTTATTTCTTAAAATGTCCATACAAGAGGTTATTTCTTCAGAAGCATCATCTACAAAGTGTGTTTTGAATTTATATGTCGAATTCTTATCCTCTTTATGGCTGCTTTTACTTCTTGATTCCTTAATGTATAAATAATAGGATTTAAGAGAGGTGTGAAAATTGTATAAAACACGGAAAGAATTTTATCTACAGAATATCTGCTAAAGGGCCATACATAGATAAAGACACATGGGGCAAAGAAGAGAGTGACAACTGTGATGTGTGCTGACAGAGTGGAGAAGGCCTTGGCTGAACCACCAGCAGCACGGTGCCTGACTGAGTATATGATAACCATGTAGGAGACAAGCAAGAGGAGAAAGCAGATCAGAGACAGGAGGCCGCTGTCAGCAATAACCAGCAGTTGTAGCAGGTAGGTGTCCTCGCAGGCAAGTTTGATCACAAGGGGAAGGTCACAGAAAAAGCTGTCCACCACACTGGGACCACAGAAGGGCAAATGCAACATGAAAGCCATTTGACTAGACGAGTGCACAAAGCCAACTGCGTAGGAAGATAACAGCAGCCCAACGAGCACTCGTGGGCTCATTATGGTCATGTAATGGAGGGGTTTGCATATGGCAACATACCTGTCTATTGCCATGGCTACAAGCAACATCATCTCAGTCCCACCTAGGAGGTGCATGAAAAACATCTGAGAATAACATCCCCACCAAGAGATTGTCTTCTGTTTTCGGAGGAAGTCCATGATCATCTTAGGGGTAGCAAAAGAAGCTAGGATCATATCTATACAGGACAGATTGATAAGCAGAAAGTACATTGGTGTGTGAAGGTGTGAGTCAAAGGTCACAGTGACCAAGATGAGGAGGTTTCCTAACACAATCCCGGCATAGACCACAGAGAATCCTACAAAGAAAAAAATCTGAAGATTCTGAGATTTGGAAAGTCCAAGCAAAATGAATTCAGACACCACTGAATGGTTTGCACTTTCCATGTTGTCAAATTATCTCAATCATAATCAAATTGAGTGAGAATCGTGGGTGGAAAAGTTATGTATACAGAAAAGATGGCTCATGTTGGTGTCTAATTTTGATATTTAGACTGGGTACCTGAACTTTAAGCACCTCTCACTTTTGGGAGATTTTGTTGGTCAGTGATTTCTGAAATGGCCCAGAGAAGTGTACCAAATAGCAAGGAAACTTCAGAATATATATTTCTGAAAGATAAAAATAGAAACAGCAGGTGAAATCACAATCATATAGGTTGTGAACTTGGAGTCCAAAGATCTTGATATAATACCTACCTGCAGTTACTAACTGGGGCAACATAGGATAAGTGTCTCCTTTTGAGAGTTAAGGTTCCTCCTCAGTAAAATACATGATACTGAATGCCTCTTTGTGTTTTATAAAAATCTCCATAAATAAGATAATGATCATGGTGGGTTCTACATTCACAGAATAATATTGAGTTTCTTAACCTAGAAATGATAAATGTGGAAAATACAGCAAGAATAAAGGCCCATATTTTCAAAGTGATTCTGTTAAAGAACTATTAATTAAGCCTTAAATTAAGTTCTGTTTCTAAGCTTTTAGGTCATGAGAAATCTATGCTCCATTCTTGCATGAATCTTTCACAGCTCATAGTAGCATCAGTTATGGTCATTGCACACTTTGTAGAGTCAAACAATGTAATTATATATACATATATATATATCACATATATAATATGTAAATAATATATAATCTATTTAAAATAATATATAATCTATTTAAAATAATATATAATCTATTTAATATAATATAAAATCTATTTAAAATATTACATATATTGTAATATATACTTATATATATTTATTATATTAATAATATATAACTATTATTATATATTAATATATATCTCTTTTAGGATTTAAGCAGAAAGTACCAAGGATGCACAAGTCCACAACCAAATGGAACTGAACTTATCTCATTTTCTTTTTGTATTCATTCATTCTCTTATTTATGGCTATAAAGAGG
Organism: Vulpes lagopus; assembly: GCF_018345385.1. Taxonomy (NCBI): domain Eukaryota; kingdom Metazoa; phylum Chordata; class Mammalia; order Carnivora; family Canidae; genus Vulpes; species Vulpes lagopus. Next base: position 51,507,604 of record NC_054831.1, on the reverse strand, counting down.
ATTGCTGGGCAGCCCCGGTGGTGCAGCAGTTTAGCGCCACCTGCAGCCCAGGGTGTGATCCTGGAGACCCGGGATCGAGTCCCACATCAGGCTCCCTGTGTGGAGCCTGCTTCTCTCCCTGCCTGTGTCACTGCCTCTCTCTTTCTCTGTGTTGTTCATGAATAAAGAAATAAAATCTTAAAAAAAAAAGAGGACTGCTGTTTGGATTGCACATTTTTATTCGTCCCAAGCTTCAAAATGACAAAATGAGATAGCTTGAGGTAACTGATTTATGTGGTTAATAGAAAAACAGTTTTTTCAATATAGTGATCTAAATTTGTGCCATAACTTTCCCATCACCCCATGCTTATAACAACAATGGTTTTACTGGTTTTGCTCTAAAAAACTTTTGTCATCACTAATGGTTCTCAATTATCTAGATTCTTATAAAGCAGTAAATAAAGTATAACCTTCCTTTTGTGCCATTGATAATTAATTACCAGAGTGGAGAAAATACTTTCATGGGAAAATGCCTCATGTTAATCCCAGGAATAGCCTTGTATCTCCTTTTCCTATATACCCATTCATTTCCTGTGATTTATATTCCCAAACATCAGAAACATAAGGAAGAAGCATCGTGATGCTGAACACTCTTTCTCTGAGACAATCCCATGGGTAAATTTTTCCAATGAGGGATCTATTTTTCCCTATGTTCACATAACTTCTAGTCAATTCCCTATTCTAAAAAATTTAGATTGGTGCAGAGTCTTATTAAGTATGTAATATTAATATTTTTCTCTTTCTTTCATTGGGTTAGCTTTATACAATTAGATTATAAATCTAATCATGAATTAAGGGCTTCAAAAATATTGGGCAGCCCTGGTGGCCCAGCAGTTTAGCCCCACCTGCAGCCTGGGGTGTGATCCTGGAGACCCAGGATCAAGTCCCATGTTGGGATCCCTGCACAGAGCCTGCTTCTCCCTCTGCCTGTCTCTCTCTCTCTCTCTGTCATGAATAAATAAATAAAATCTTTAAAAAATATTGATGCTATTATTGGACTCAGCTCAACTACTAGAAATCTTAAACAGGTAAAAGTACTTAAGTGACTTATACACAAACATACTCCTTTCATCACTATTTATAATTTAAAAATATAGAAACTTTCTAAATAGCTAATTTATTCCATCTCTATGTTAAAGACCTGCTATGCATCCAGAATTATGCAATACACTGAAGATATTTATGGACCAATTTTAATCAATGAAAAGGAAAGAGTAATTGGCCTATGTAGAACATTTTAAGTGATATATATTAGTGAGGCAGGAAAATGTTCATAATGTACTGTTAAATAGAAAAACCCTAAATGTGAAATTACTTACAAAGAATGATTAGACCTATTTAAAAAAAAAAAAAGAAATGGTGAAAAGTATGCAAAGAAAAAAGAGGGCACTTCAAGAGAACACACTCAAGTAATGAAGATTGAATTGCACATTTTTCTTTCTACTTTTATCTATTATTCAATCTTCATTGTTGTCTTTTACTTTAATAATGGAAAATAGAAATGCTCACAGAATAATGGAGCTAAATATTATTTATACCTACTACTGGACCAAACAAAATCCATAAAAAAGCAAACAGGTCGCTTAAAACAAAACAAAAGAAAACAAAACACAGTTATGGGACATGTCAAAGGGACACAGGAACCAGCTAAAAGAACTCCCAAGTGACAAAGCTGGAACAATTTGGGTAATTCAAATAAATAAAGTAGCATTGGATTATAACCCAGAGTGTAAAATAAAGGCTCATGAGTCTACACTGGTATAAATAAATAATTCAACAAATAAGTGGAGAAGAGAAAAATTTCCCATAAAGGAGAATTTCAAATAATTTATGTAAATATTTCGAGTTCAAAGATGTGAAGCCTAGCACCCCACTCCTTAAGTGTTTCCTGTACATAACTTCCTTTCAAAGGAAAGTATAAGAGGAAGGTAAAAGGTTAACTTGAGAGTGAAGAAGCATCACAAATACAGCCTCACCCAGGTGATAAAAGTCGATATTAGTAACAATGTTTAATCTCTCTGTCAGTAGTACCCTTGATAGGATAAAATGGCACTTATCTCTGTGGTCTTCCCAAAATCTGTAACCCCAGTCTAATCACTAGGAAATATCGACGCATTCCAAAGCAGGGGCATCTTATAAGATACTCAACCAATAACACTTAATACCTTCATGGTCATCAAAAATGAAGAGTCTGAGAAACTGTCACAGCTAAGAGGAGCCTGAGGAGACATGAGGACTAAATGTAATGTGGTATCCTGGGTGGGATCCTGGAACAGAGAAAAGGACATTAAGTAAAAAGTGAGGAAATCTGAATAAAGTGTGGACTTTAGTTAATAATAGTGTATCAATACCAATTCATTAGTTGCATACTAGATGCAAGGTATATGGGAACTCCCTCTAATCTCTATGAAATTTTTCTGTAAATCTAACACTGTTCTAAAGATAAAGTTTGGGGGATCCCTGGTGGCTCAGCGGTTTGGCGCCTGCCTTTGGCTCAGGGCCTGATCCTGGAGACCCGGGATCGGGTCCCACATCGGGCTCCCTGTATGGAGCCTGCTTCTCCCTCTGCCTGTGTCTCTGCCTCTCTCTATCTGTGTTTCTCATGAATGGGTAAATAAAATCTTTTTAAAAAATGATAAAGTTTATTAGCAACAATAGAAATGTTAACTTTATCATTATTATTCCAAAAACAGGGATAAGATACTAGTGATATATAACTATGAAATAGGTTTATTGAAACTCAAAGAATTTCTTTCTGCTTTTCATGTTTTGTTTGTTTTGATAGTATATTTTGTATTAATCTATAATTTTTCCCTTACATCACATTTCCTTTTTTCTTTATTCAAAGATTTATTTATTTATTTATTCATTCATTCATTTAAGGGAGAGAGAGCGCACACACACACACACACACACACAGAGAGGGGAGTGACTGTGGGAGAGGGGAGAAGAAGACTCCTCACTGAGTAGGGAGCCTGGCATTACTCGGGGTTTGATCCTGGGACCCTGAGATCATGACCTAAGCTGAAGGCAGATGCTTAACTGACTGAGCCACCAGGTACCCCAAGCACATTTTCACATATAAGTTACTACCTGTACATTATAGACACACATACACACACACACTTATATACACATTCTCCTCCACACATTCCCTAAAAGGGTGGAGGGAGCAAGGGTCAAGAGAACAAAGAGAAAAAGTTTGTTTTTGACATTTGACATCTGACCAGCATTCCCTCTTCCTGCAGAAGCAAAGTTCCTTAACTTTCTTCTTACTGTAAATGAATTTCTGACTATTCTAAAATGGCTGAGAAGAAAGGTATATAAACCTTGAAATCAACAGACTAGTGTATAGACTCAAGAGCAGTTAAACTATTAGAAGTGGAAATTTACTCACAGGAGATCATATGAATCAAAATTATGAAGAAAAAAGACAAATCATGATTGATGTACTAGTTGCTTGATCTACAGGAACAATCCATCCAACTACTTAAGAAAAAAGGATTGATTTAGACTATAAAAATGTATTTTCTAAAAAGCACTTGTAATCTTAATATAGAAGAATATGAAATGAAAGCAATTATGGCTTAGGTCTGACTTGCCAAAAATAATGCTCTTGTCCACATTACACTGGTCAACTAGCTGATTTTCGTTTGCTTGCCTGTTGACCAGAACAGGATAGATTGAAGTATTAGGTCTGGGAGGTATATAAGCACAAGGAATAACCCATTTCTTTGAAAACAAAGAATCATTCAGCCATTTACTTCCTGAGGAGCCCCTCGCATGGATTGGAAACTCTCTTGAATGTTTATTGGGAATGACATTGACATCATGAAGCTTGACATGGAAACTCATTGGCAGATGGAAAATGAAATGAAGTGTAACAAAGTGTGCTCAATATTTGATTTGATCCATGTTACCACCTTTACAATGAGAAGATGCTGTGTTTATATGACGACTAGAATAATGCCTTCCAGAACTCTCTAATGTTATTATAGTGTACAGCTTCTAAAGGACTCTTCACATTTGATTCTACGCTATGAACAATGGGATTAAATGTCACAACCTAGAAATGGTTCCATATTATTTTAATGTATGTTAAAGTTTCCCCTATGACTTACCAGTTCTGCAGTGTTTCAGAACATTCCTTGAGTCAGACATACTAAAATCTGGAGAGCTTCTCTTTCCAAAAACAATGGTATTTCCTGGAAATAATGACAAATAGGAATATTTCCTCTAAAATAAGTCATATATATATATATTGAGAAGGTGGTAATAAAGAAATGACGTATTTTGGGACCCGACAATACCCAACTGATTATCAAGCACCAATGGGAATCATTAAAGATGCCATGCTGCTTTGGCTGTACTACAACAGAGAAAACTTTTTCTGGCATGGCCTACTTGCCAAAATTGATATGTTTTATCAAGGAAATATGAAACCACTATCAGGTGTGCTCTAATATGGAAATTACTTGAAGAGTATTATGAAGGATCAATCACAAACACATAACTACATTTACTGTATATTAACCTTAGGCCTGGCACTACTGTAAGCATAACTGGGCCTATCAAAACAGGAAAGACAAAGATATCAAATATCAAGCCGGGAACTATAGTCCCATCACTTCCTTAATCCCACCTCCAGTTCCGGGAAACAATGTTTGCTGCAGAGTATCCCCTGGACTCTCTTCCATATCCAATTGAGAAATACATTCATCCTATATGACTAGCTGTCCGGACGTTCATGACTCTCCACTTCTATTTGATGTAACTTGAAATTGCCTGTACCATTTTCAGTGAGACCACTTCTCCAAGAGTGACAAGACATGCAATACAATCAACTAACCTGATGTTTCTTGGGTCTTTTTTGTGGATCAGCAATAGTCCAGTGCCTTTCCTGATCAGAGGAATTACTGCATGTGAAATACAATGATAGACTCCCTGAAATACAATGATAAACCTTTCCCTGTATTCTTGGCGCTGCTTCTGTAAAACTGTTATGGAGTCATGTATCACAGCCACTGACTCAGGAAATGAACAGGTGAGCCCAGTGTGGTGATGGGGCCAACTGCTCTGTCCCAGGGAATCCTGACAGGGTTGCACAAATTGAGAGCATAGATCCTGCCTGGGTTTGCCAACACTACTGCCAAACAAATTCAGATGAACTCATGGCAAGAGAAGCCATAGCTCAAAAGATAAGGGTTTGGAAGAGAGGGAAGACTTTAGTTTGGGTGCTGCAGCTGGGTGAGGTGGCAAGCCTGAGCCTTCACAACAGGTCCCTCTGCCTGCAGGATGGATGCCTACAGTTTTCTAGGAGAGGTTTAGGAGGAAATCTGCAAGAGAACAGGCAGGGATCACATGATCCCAGGTAGAGGTTGGTACATGTTTAGCCCTTGTCATGAGCAGGGAAGAGGACCCGGGGGGGGGGGGGTGTCTTTTAGGCACTCCATTGCTATGAGATGGGGCTGATTTGGTCTGGAGGATGGAATGTTTCCCTCATTGTCAATGCCTCAGGGAAGTGCAATAAGAGATAATGTCAGGGTCCAGAGTCCAGCAAGAAGACCTGCTAAGAAGAGCATTAGCAAGTCTTAGAGCTGAATAGGTGTCAGTTCCATTGAATTCCCATTTTTAGATCCCTGGGGCTTCTGCAAGGGGTCCAGATGATCCATCTGCTGCTTCTGTGCAGGCCCTTGTCTTCAGAGAAATATGCCTAAAATCATCATCAGGTGACTTCTCTCCATGGCACTGAGGTAAGTCCACAGTGTGCAGACGAGTGGCTTTAGTGGGTCTGAGAGACGTACACCCACCTTTTCTCTTTGGATGTTTCCATGTTATCTTATCTCATCATCCCTCACAGATGGTTCAGGAATCCCTAAAATATCTGACAAAAACCTTAGCATTCCAACCTCCTGCCTAGTACCATGTCTTTTTTGGGTGGTTCCTACATGACTTGTCTTAATCTTCCTCTACTTTCCCATAAGTGTGTGCAAGGTTGAATGTATGAAATGAGGGGGGTTTACTTTCCAATTACCTACAGCCAATTTACTTGCCCAAATGGCAAGACCCCTGGTTTAAGTGACTCTCAACATCTAAAGGTTTCATTGAGCCATGAGCCTGATTCCTCCTTGAATATGAAGTAAGGGGCACTTGACAGCACCCACCATGAAGATCTCCCCTTACTTTCTTCATCAGGGTTTGATTGGCTTCAGGCCTTCCTGGGGCTGATTTAAAAAAGAACAACAGCCTTCACTCTGGAAACTATACCAAAAACCAAGCAGTGTGTTTTGATTTGACCAGGAAAGGACCAAGTGATTTAAACCTGGGGTAGGTCCAAGTTAGTAGCCACTAGACAGGCATGATTATTTTAGGAACTGCTTTGTTTCTCTTTCTCTTCCTTCCTTCACTCTTTCTCTCCTTCCTTCCTTCCTTCCTTCTTTTCTTCCTTCCTTCCTTCCTTTCTTCCTTCCTTCCCTCCTTCCTTCCTCCTTTCATTCTGTTATTCTATCATTCCAACCCACTTCCTCTTTTTCATGGTTCCTCTAGAGTTTATATTATGAAATTTTAAATGATCACATTCTAGTCCCTTCAAATAATATTATACCATTTCACATGTAACATGCTGAAGTTCTCTACCCTCTTACTCCTACTGTATTGTCATGTCATACTTTTATTTGTATGTATTACAAATGTAATAAATTGTCATTACAGCTTCATCTAACATTTCTGATGGCCATTAAATATTTAATCTTTTATTTACTCAAAAATGTCTTTATTTTATCTTAAGTTTGAAAAGAACTTCGGTATAGAATTCTACTTTGAGAGGGGTTTTTTTTTTTTGTGTGTGTGTGTTTTAAAGACAGTGTTCATAGTTGCTGAAAAAAGTCTAGAGCTGTCAATTTCTGGTTCTTCTGTATATAAGGTATTTTTTCCTCTGAAAGATTTAAGATTTTATAAATTGCTCAATTTCAGCATTTATGTCTTGAAGTGATTATCCTTTTTTTTTTCCTAAGGCATTCAAACCTAATTTTGTTCTGTGAATTTACACTTTTCATAGAATTTTTAAAATGTTATTTCTTCAAATATCTTTTCCTGTCATCCCTGAATTCAGTACCATAATGTGTTAGATCACTTGATATTTTTTTAGGTCACCAAGGCTCTGGTTTTTTTTTTTTTTTCCACATTTTTTTGGGGGGGGTGCTTTTGCTTTAGCTTAAGTGGTTCCTATTTCCTTTCCAGATATTTCTCTTATTAATGTTTCTCTTTGTCTTTGAAATGGAATTTCTCAGTTTCTATGTTGTATTTTATAGCCCTAAAAATTTCATTTCACTCTTTTTTTACATCTTGTATTTTTTTCTCTAATGTTTATTTTTTCTTATAAATTTCTGACTATTTAAAGATATGGATTTTTAGAATTTTAAAATTCCATCATCTAAATATTTCTTTTTTTTTAATATTTCTAAATATGGTTATCTTGGCTATTTTTCTCTTAGTTAGAAGTCATAACTTTTCTTGCAATCATTATTAATACTTTATATTTAAAATTCTGTTCATGTTTTAAAATTTAATATTTAAATATTTATACTTGTATTTATTATTGATTTAATGGGATATATCAGTAGTTCCCAATCAAGGGACTTGGCAATATATGAGGACTTTTTGTATGTCACTCATAGGGACTACCTTTGTCATGTATTTATAGAGGCCAGGAATGCAGCTAAATATCAAACTATGCTCAAGGCAATCTTCCACAAAACAGAATCATCAATCCTAAAATGTCAATGGTGCCAAGGTTAAGAAACTCTGCCATACATTATGAGTATTACATTATATTTTAATATATTTTTAAAATATGAACATTGTTGGAAGTTTGTATTTGAAATGTTTTCTTTGGTACATATCACCTCATTTCCTTTATATACATTTTTATTTAAATTCCAATTAGTTAATATACTGTGTCATATTAGTTTCAGGTGTACAATATAGTAACTTAACAATTCCATTCAACACCAATTGCTCATCCCAACAAGTGCACTCCTCAATCCCCATCACCTATTTCACTCATCCTCCCATGTACCTCTCCTCTGGTGACTATAAGTGTGTTCTCTATAGTTAAGAGTGTTTCTTGGTTTGCCTCTCTCTCTTGGCAAGTACTCACAAGCTTTGGACACAAAGAGGTTAGTAGACACTTTACAACAGGAAATATTCAGAAAGTTAATAACTATATGAAAAGTTGTTCTACATCATGATGTTCTACATCATGAATTAGGGAAATATAAATTAAGCCACTATGAGGATTGCAATGTATCTTTAAAAAATGCTCAAATTAAAAAGGCTTCAGAATACCAAAATCTGGTAAGGATGTAGAACAACCAGAACTCTTTACACTGCTAGTGGGAGTGAAAATCGGTACAACTATGTGCAACTTTCTGGCACTTTCTAAAAGACACGTCTACCCCATGATCCAGTAATTCTACTCCAAGTTATATATCTAAGACTAATGAGTGATTATGGCCCTAAGTAATATACAAGAATGACTATAGCAGCTGTGGAAATAATACAGGAACTCCATTAATAAATATGTTATTTTCTTAAGTGTCTGAGCTACAAATGTATGAAATAATCCATGGGTGAAATAATAAATTCAGATATGACAAAAATAATGTGGTTTTAGATACTGCTGACCAAGATGTTCACTGAAATACTAGCAAAATAGACAATTAGACAAAGTAGTTGGTTGAATAGGCCTTTTGTTGACTACATAAACACAGGCAGCCCAATGTGAGAGAGAAGAAATTCTTAGCTATTGCTTAACAAGGAAGAGATCAAATAAACAAAGGCAAATTGGCATCATTTTAATCATGAAATATTCCGGCACAATGTAATAACAACAGAACTCGCAAATCCAAGAGGAACTAATTATAGAGGAAAATTAGAAGTGTCAGAGAGATATGTCTCTTAGGAATCAGTTATCTCCAGTATTTCCAAGTAAATGGTATTCTTCTCTTCACCCTTATTCAGATGATAGTACTATGGAAACAGGTTTTTGTGACCATCAAAGTTTTACAGGAATTCTTCTACAATAAAATGAAATATAATAAATGAATCTTATCTCTATGTTTCTAAATTCTTCTTACGTTGGAGTTTTGAAAATTCAAAGTTATCTACATTTTAAAGAGACACTCAGTTTGTATATCTGTGTCTGTTCATGGAAAGATGAATATTTTGTTTGGTTGGTAAGGCCTTATTTCTGTATCATTTTTATGGGGAAAAGCTATGCACTAATGAGAGACCCTAACTAATCTAGCTTGCCAAATGTATGGCTTTTAATTGCTGAGGGAATTCATTTATAAGATGCAAGATTTTCCCAGGGTCATTAATTGACAAATTCCCCATGTTGTCTTCTGCAGTTCCAAAATAAAAGAGAGTGCTACTTCCTTAGAATGGGGACACAGAAAAGGAACATGGAAGGAAGTGGGGACAAGTGAAGGAGTTGTAGGGACTTTCAGTCACAAGTCCAAAAGCAAGGAAAAGGTATGGAGAAGAAAAGCTAAAAATTTTTCTATGTTTGCATTTCATTAAATAAATTATTTATTTAAAAATTTCCAATTTCAAATGTAGAATATGTTTAATAGACAATTTTTGGGATAATACAATAAAAATAGAGAAAAATATACACCAGATGTATAATTATGCCACCCAAAATAAACACTGAAACTCTTTGATGTGTGTGACCTCAGGCTATATTTTACTGAAATATACTCTCTTTTTCACATATTCAACCATTATTCATATCTTTTCTTAAACATTTTGTATTTTACCTTGGCTTATTTTTATATAGGGCTCTTGAAATTTTCCATAACAATTTATAAGAATTTGATATTAAGGAATATTAATATTAGATACTTGGCTTTTTTCCTCCAGTTCAGCTTTTGCCTCTTAGAATTAAAATATGTTTTTGAGGTAATAGAGGGCTTGCTCATCTTCACTGAATAAAATAGAGTAACCTGAACTTCCGTGGCTTTCTGCCTTTGTCATGATCATAAGCCAATATTATAAAATACCACAAAGCATGCAATTCACTTCTATACTTCTATCCTTTATTGCTTAAACTGTTATTATTTAGAGTATTTGAAATAATTTTTATTCAAGACTATGTAACCCACCAGCCCAAGCATTCCTAAGTAACTGTGACTTTATCCTAAGCAGTATATTTTACTTATATGACTGTTTCACTAAAGTCTTAGTTTTTTAAAGATTTTATTTATTTATTCATAGAGACACAGAGAAGGAGGGGGGCAGAGGCACAGGCAGAGGGAGAAGCAGGCTCCATGCAGGGAGCCCGATGTGGGACACGATCCAGGGTCCCCAGGATCACACCCCAGGCTGCAGGCGGTGCCAAACCGCTGTGCCACTGGGGCTGCCCAAGTCTTAGTTTTTTTTATATGTATTTATTATTCTGTCTATTCTTAGGAAGGTAAAGTATCTTTCCACTTCCCTAGCTCTATAACACAATTTAATATCAATACACTTGTCTCCCTCGTTGTTCTCCTTTTCTAGTTTTCCTAAGAATTTTCAGAGGACTCTTTGGAAGGGCTGGTGGGAAAAGAGGGTGGAAGACATCTTCCGACCTTTCTTGATGAAGTTGCTTTGTCTCTAGTGGGTATATGACTTAGAATGTATTTCCGATCCTGGCTATCTATAATAGGTTGCCAAATCCATAACATCAAATGTAGTGCTGCTGCAACTCTAAATGGTTTAGGTAGTAGATGATAAACCAGTACAGCCTGTTACTATCACAAGCTGCAGGTTATTTACACATTATTTTGTAAGTTTCTTAATGGCTCCATGTAACATAAATGATTTTCTGATTCAAAGCTAGCTAAATACCAACTACATTTGGGGGAGCATTCATCCAGGGCTGGAATCTAATTCCATTTTATTAAATTTTACAGAACTTGATTTATAAAAATTGGAATCTGCATTAACCCTATGAGCTAATATACCAGGTGTAAGCACTCTTGACACATTAACACATCTATGTTTCTCTGAGATTTGTATGAAAACTGTATGTGGGTGAATAATTTTCAATAAAATGTCTAAGAATCTATTTAAAATATGACATTTTAAGGAGGAGGGGCAAGATGGCTGAAGAGTAGGGTCCCCAAATCACCTGTCTCCACCAAATTACCTAGATAACCTTCAAATCATCCTGAAAATCTACGAATTCAGCCTGAGATTTAAAGAGAGACCAGCTGGAATGCTACAGTGAGAAGAGTTCGTGCTTCTATCAAGGTAGGAAGACGGGGAAAAAGAAATAAAGAAACAAAAGGCACCAAAGGGGAGGGGCCCCACGAGGAGCCGGGCTGAGGCCGGGGCGAGTGTCCCCAGGACAGGAGAGCCCCGTCCTGGAGAAGCAGGAGCTGCACCAACCTTCCCAGGCTGAAAGGCGCCCGCAGGGAGTTAGAGCAGGACCCAGGAGGGCGGGGACGCCCTCGGGCTCCCTGGGACACTAACAGGCACCTGCGCCCCGGGAGAGTGCGCCATACCCTGCGGCCGAGCTCCCTAAGGGCTGCAGAGCGCACGGCGGGACCCGGAGCAGCTGCTCCAGGCGCCGGCTCTGCGCGGAGGGGGCTGCGCGGCCGGGAGCAGCTCAAAGGCGGCTCCGGCAGAGGAAGAGGCTCCGTGCGGAGGGGGCTGCGTGGCCCAGATCGCAAATCCAACGGCGCAGGCACCAGAGCACAGGGCGCCGGGACACAGCCCAGGATCCGGACTCCCCCCGGGACAGGCAGAGGCCGGGAGGGCCCAGGACAGCAAGGTCGCTCCTGCCCCGAGCTGAGCAGATCAGCGGCCCCGCCCCGGAGCCTCCAGGCCCTGCAGACGGAGAGACCCGGAGTTACTGCGGGGGCTGAATCCAGGGCTGGAGAGCTGGCCGACGCCACTGTGGCTGTTCCTCCTGGGGCCTCACGGGGTAAACAACCCCCACTGAGCCCTGCACCAGGCAGGGGGCAGAGCAGCTCCCCCAAGTGCTAACACCTGAGAATCAGCACAACAGGCCCCTCCCACAGAAGACCAGCTAGACGGAAGTCAACGGACTTAAAGTATACAAAATCAGAAGATACTCCCACGTGTTTCGTTTGTTTGTTTGTTTGTTTTTGCTTTTTGATTTGTTTGCTACCCCCACCCTTTTTCCCTTTCTCTCTTTTTCTTTCTCTTTTTCTTCTCTTTTTTTTCCTTTTTTCTTTTTTCTTTTTCTCTTTTCTTTCCTGCTCTCTCTCTCTCTCTCTCTCTCTCCTCTCTCTCTCTCTCTCTTTTTCTCCTTTTCCCAATACAACTTGTTTTTGGCCATTCTGCACTGAGCAAAATGACTAGAAGGAAAACCTCACCTCAAAAGAAAGAATCAGAAACAGTCCTCTCTCCCACAGAGTTACAAAATCTGGATTACAATTCAATGTCAGAAAGCCAATTCAGAAGCACTATTATACAGCTACTGTTGCCTCTAGAAAGAAGCATAAAGGACTCAAGAGACTTCATGACTGCAGAATTTAGATCCAATCAGGCAGAAATTAAAAATCAATTGAATGAGATGCAATTAAAACTAGAAGTCCTAACAATGAGGGTTAACGAGGTAGAAGAACCAGTGAATGACATAGAAGACAAGTTGATGGCAAAGAGGGAAACTGAGGAAAAAAGTGACGAACAATTAAAAGAACATGAGGTTAGATTAAGGGAAATAAACGACAGCCTGAGGAAGAAAAACCTACGTTTAACTGGGGTTCCCAAGGGTGCCGAAAGGGCTAGAGGACCAGAATATGTATTTGAACAAATCATAGCTGAAAAACTTTCCTAATCTGGGAAGTGAAACAAGCATTCAGATCCAGGAAATAGAAAGATCCCCCCCTAAAATCAATAAAAACCGTACAACACCTCGACATCTAATAGTTAAGCTTGCAAATTCCAAAGATAAAGAGAAGATCCTTAAAGCAGCAAGAGACAAGAAATCCCTGACTTTTATGGGGAGGAGTATTAGGGTAACAGCAGACCTCTCCACAGAGACCTGGCAGGCCAGAAAGGGTTGGCAGGATACATTCAGGGACCTAAATGAGAAGAACATGCAACCAAGAATACTTTATCCAGCAAGGCTCTCATTCAAAATGGAAGGAGAGACAAAGAGCTTCCAAGACAGGCAGGAACTGAAAGAATATGTGACCTCCAAAGCAGCTCTGCAAGAAATTTTAAGGGGGACTCTTAAAATTCCCCTTTAAGAAGTTCAGTGGAACAATCCACAAAAACAAGGACTGAATAGATATCATGATGACACTAAACTCATATCTTTCAATAGTAACTCTGAACGTGAACGGGCTTAAAGACCCCATCAAAAGGTGCAGGGTTTCAGACTGGATAAAAAGGCAAGACCCATCTATATGCTGTCTACAAGAGACTCATTTTAGACAGAAGGACACCTACAACCTGAAAATAAAAGGTTGGAGAAACATTTACCATTCAAATGGTCCTCAAAAGAAAGCAGTGGTAGCCACCCTCATATCAGATAAACTAAAATTTACCCCAAAGACTGTAGTGAGAGATGAAGACGGACGCTATATCATAATTAAAGGATCTATCCAATAAGAGGACTTAACAATCCTCAATATATATGCCCCGAATGTGGGAGCTCCCAAATATTTATGAATTAATAACCAAAGTGAAGAAATACTTAGATAATAATACACTTATACTTGGTGACTTCAATGTAGCTCTTTCTATACTCGATAGGTCTTCTAAGCACAACATCTCCAAAGAAACGAGAGCTTTAAATGATACACTGGACCAGATGGATTTCACAGATATCTACAGAACTTTATATCCAAACTCAACTGAATACACATTCTTCTCAAGTGCACATGGAACATTCTCCAGAATAGACCACATACTGGGTCACAAATCGGTCTGAACTGATACCAAAAGATTGGGATCGTCCGCTGCATATTCTCAGACCATAATGCCTTGAAATTAGAACTAAATCACAAGAAGTTTGGAAGGACCTCAAACACGTGGAGGTTAAGGACCATCCTGCTAAAAGATGAAAGGGTCAACCAGGAAATTAAGGAAGAATTAAAAAGTTTCATAGAAACTAATGAGAATGAAGATACAACTGTTCAAAATCTTTGGGACGCAGCAAAAGCAGTCCTGAGGGAGAAATGCATCACAATACAGCATCCATTCAAAAACTGGAAAGAACTCAAATACAAAAGCTAACCTTACACATAAAGGAGCTAGAGAAAAAACAGCAGATAGATCCTACATCCAGCAGAAGAAGAGAGCTAATTAAGATTCGAGCAGAACTCAACGAAATCGAGACCAGAAGAACTGTGGAACAGATCAACAAAACCAGGAGTTGGTTCTTTGAAAGAATTAATAAGATAGATACACCCTTAGCCAGCCTTATTAAAAAGAAGAGAGAGAAGACTCAAATTAATAAAATCATGAATGAGAAAGGAGAGATTACTACCAACACCAAGGAAATACAAACGATTTTAAAAACATATTATGAAAAAAAAAACATATTATGAACAGCTATACGCCAATAAATTAGGCAATCTAGAAGAAATGGACACATTCCTGGAAAGCTACAAACTACCAAAACTGGAACAGGAAGAAATAGAAAACCTAAACAGGCCAATAACCAGGGAGGAAATTGAAGCAGTCATCAAAAACCTCCCAAGACACAAAAGTCCAGGGCCAGATGGCTTCCCAGGGGAATTCTATCAAGCGTTTAAAGAAGAAACCATACCTATTCTACTAAAGCTGTTTGGAAAGATAGAAAGAGATGGAGTACTTCCAAATTGGTTCTATGAGGCCAGCATCACCTTAAATCCAAAACCAGACAAAGACCCCACCAAAAGGAGAATTACAGACCAATATCCCTGATGAACATGGATGAAAAAATTCTCAACAAGATACTAGCCAATCAGATCCAACAGTACATTAAGAAAATTATTCACCATGACCAAGTAGGATTTATCCCCGGGACACAACGCTGGCTCAACACTCATAAAATATTCAATGTGATTCGTCATATCAGCAAGAGAAAAACCAAGAACCATAAGATCCTCTCATTAGATGCAGAGAAAGCATTTGACAAAATACAGCATCCCTTCCTGATCAAAACTCTTCAGAGTGTAGGGATAGAGGGAACATTCCTCAGCATCTTCAAAGCCATCTACGAGAAGCCCACAGCAAATATCATTCTCAGTGGGGAAGCACTGGGAGCCTTTCCCCTAAGATTAGGAACAAGACAGGGATGTCCACTCTCACCACTGCTATTCAACATAGTACTGGAAGTCCTAGCCTCCGCAATCAGACAACAAAAAGACATTAAAGGCATTCAAATAGGCAAAGAAGAAGTCAGAATCTCCCTCTTCGCAGATGACATGATAGTCTACATAGAAAACCCAAAAGCCTCCACCCCAAGATTGCTAAAACTCATACAGCAATTTGGCAGCGTGGCAGGATACAAAATCAATGCCCAGAAGTCAGTGGCATTTCTGTACACTAACAATGAGACTGAAGAAAGAGAAATTAAGGAGTCAATCCCATTTACAATTACACCCAAAAGCATAAAATACCTAGGAATAAACCTAACCAAAGAGGTAAAGAATCTATACCCTAAAAACTATAGAACACTTCTGAAAGAAATGGAGGAAGACACAAAGAGATGGAAAAATATTCCATGCTCATGGATTGGCAGAATTAATATTATGAAAATGTCAATGTTACCCAGGGCAATTTACACGTTTAATGCAATCCCTATCAAACTACCATGGACTTTCTTCAGAGAGTTAGAACAAATTATTTTAAGATTTGTGTGGAATCAGAAAAGACCCTGAATAGCCAGGGGAATTTTAAAGAGGAAAACCATATCTGAGGGCATCACAATGCCAGATTTCAGGTTGTACTACGAAGCTGTGGTCATCAAGACAGTGTGATACTGGCACAAAAACAGACACATAGATCAATGGAACAGAATAGAGAACCCAGTAGTACACCCTGAACTTTATGGTCAACTAATATTCGACAAAGGAGGACAGACTATCCACTGGAAGAAAGACAGTCCTTTCAATAAATGGTGCTGGGAAAATTGGACATCCACATGCAGAAGAATGAAACTAGACCACTCCCTTTCACCATACACAAGGATAAACTCAAAATGGATGAAAGATCTAAGTATGAGACAAGATTCCATCAAAATCCTAGAGGAGAACACAGGCAACACCCTTTTTGAACTCGGCCACAGTAACTTCTTGCAAGATACATGCACGAAGGCAAAAGAAACAAAAGCAAAAATGAACTATTGGGACTTCATGAAGATAGCAAGCTTTTGCACAGCAAAGGATACAGTCAACAAAACTGAAAGACAACCTACAGAATGGGAGAAGATATTTGCAAATGACGTATCAGATAAAGGGCTAGTTTCCAAGATCTATAAAGAACTTATTCAACTCAACACCGAAGAAACAAACAGTCCAATCATGAAATGGGCAAAAGACATGAAGAGAAATCTCACAGAGGCAGACATAGACATGGCCAACATGCACATGAGAAAATGCTCTGCATCACTTGCCATCAGGGAAATACAAATCAAAACCACAATGAAATACCACCTCACACCAGTGAGAATGGGGAACATTAACAAGGCAGGAAACCACAAATGTTGGACAGGATGCGGAGAAAAGGGAAGCCTCTTACACTGTTGGTGGAATGTGAACTGGTGCAGCCACTCTGGAAAACTGTGTGGAGGTTCCTCAAAGAGTTAAAAATAGACCTGCCCTACGACCCAGCAATTGCACTGCTGGGGATTTACCCCAAAGATTCAGATGCAATGAAATGCCGGGACACCCTCACCCAATGTTTATATCAGCAATGTCCTCAGTAGCCAAATTGTGGAAGGAGCCTCGGTGTCCATCGAAAGATGAATGGATTAAGAAGATGTGGTTTATGTATACAATGGAATATTACTC
Organism: Vulpes lagopus; assembly: GCF_018345385.1. Classification (NCBI taxonomy): domain Eukaryota; kingdom Metazoa; phylum Chordata; class Mammalia; order Carnivora; family Canidae; genus Vulpes; species Vulpes lagopus. The sequence goes on along the minus strand of NC_054831.1, from coordinate 51,490,547 downwards.
AGCTATTAGAAACGACAAATATCCACCATTTCCTCCCACATGGATGGAACTGAAGGGTATTATGCAGTGAAGTAAGTCAATCGGAGAAGGACAAACATTATATGTTCTCATTCATTTGGGGAATATAAATAATAGTGAAAGGGACTGTAAGGTAAGGGAGAAGAAATGTGTGGGAAATATCAGAAAGGGAGACAGAGCATAAAGACTCCTAACTCTGGGAAACGAACTAGGGGTGATGGAAGGGTAGGAGGGTGGGGGTGAAATGGTGACGGGCACTGAGGGGGGCACTTGACAGGATGAGCACTGGGTGTTATTCTGTATGTTGGTAAATTGAACACCAATAAAAAATAAATTTATTATTAAAAAATATGACACTTTAAAATTTAATAATAATTCGTAATTCTATTGAGAGGATCCTATCGTTCTTGTGTTTTCTCTTATTCACATGATCTATCACGTTGATTGCTTTACAAGTGTTGAACCAGCCTTGCATCTCAGGGATAAATCCCATTTGGTCGTGGTGAAGAATCATCTTAATGTACTGTTGGATCCTATTGGCTAGTTTCTTGTTGAGAAATTTGCATCTGTGTTCCTCAGTGATATTGGTCTATAATTCTCCTTTTAGGTGGGGTCTTTGTCTGGTCTTGGAATTAAGGTGATGCTGATCTCATAAAACGAGTTTGGAAGTATTCCGTCCCTTTCTATCTTTTGGAACAGCTTCAGTAGTATAGGTATTGTTTCTTCTTTAAACGTTTGATAGAATTTCCCTGGGAAGCCATCTGGCCCTGGACTTTTGTGTCTTGGGAGAATTTTGATGACTGCTTCAATTTCCTCCCTGTTTATTGTCCTGTTCAAGTTTTCTATTTCTTCTTGTTCCAGTTTTTTCCTTTTCCCTTTTTTTTTTTTGTGAAGTTCAATTTGCCAACATATACCATAACACCCAGGGCTCATCCCGCCAAGTGCCCCCCTCCGTACCCATTACCCCAGCAGCCCAATCTCCTGCCCACCTCCTTTTCCACTTCTTCACTTCCCAGAGTTAGGTGTCTCTCATGTCTTCTCACCCTCACTGATATTTTCACTCATTTTCTCTCTTTCCCCTCCATTCCCTTTCACTAATTTTTATATTCCCCAAATGAATGAGAATATATAATATTTGACCTCCTCCAATTGACTTATTTCACTCAACATAATACCATCCAGTTCCATCCACGCGGAAGCAAATGGTGGGTATTTGTAATTTCTAATGGCTGAGTAATATTCCATTGTATACATAGACCACATCTTCTTTATCCATTCATCTTTTGGTGGACACCAAGTTTCCTTCTACAGTTTGGCTATGGACATTGCTGCTATAAACATTGGAGTGCAGTTATTCTGGCATTTCACTGCATCTGTATCTTTGGGGTAAATCCCCAGAAGTGCAATTGCTGTGTCGAAGGGCAGTTCTATTTTTAACTCTTTGAGGAACCTCCACAGTTTTCCAGAGTGGCTGTCCCAGTTCACATTCTCACCACATTTCTCCACATCCTCTACAACATTTGCTGTTTCCTGTCTTGTTAATTTTCACCATTCTCACTGGTGTGAGGTGGTATCTCATTGTGGTTTTGATTTGTATTTCTCTGATGGCCAGTGACATGGAGAATTTTCTCATGTGCTTGTTGGCCATGTCTATGTCTTCTTTGGTAAAATTTCTGTTCATGTCTTATGCCCATTTCATGATTGGATTGTTTGCTTCTTTGATGTTGAGTTTAATAAGTTCCTTATAGATCTTGGATACTATTCCTTTATCTGAGAGATCACTTGCAAATATCTTCTCCCATTCTGTAGGTTGTCTTTTAGTTTTGTTGACTCTTTCTTTGGCTGTGCAGAAGATTTTATCTTGATGAAGTCCCAATAATTCATTTTTTCTTTTGTTTTCCTTGTCATCATGAATGCATTTTGCAAGAATTTGCTGTGGTCAAGTTCAAAAAGCGTGTTGCCTGTGTTCTTCTCTAGGATTCTGATGGATTCTTATCTCACATTTAATCTTTCATCCACTTTGAGTTTATCTTTGTGTCTGGTGTAAGAGAATGGTCTAGTTTCATTCTTCTGCATGTGAATGTCCAATTTTCCAAGCAGCATTGATTGAAGAGAATGTCTTTTCTCCAATGGATAATTTTTCCTCCTCTGTTGAATACTATAGACCATAGACTTGAGGGTCTACTTCTGGATTCTCTATTCTTTCCATGGATCTATGTGTCTGTTTTTGTGCCAGTACCACACTGTCTTGATGACCACACTTTGTAGTAAAACCTGAAATCTGGCATTGTAATACCCCCAGCTATGGTTTTCTTTTTTTATTTTTTTAAGATTTTATTTATTTATTCATGATAGATGGAGAGGGAGAGAGAGAGAGAGAGAGAGAGAGGCAGAAACACAGGCAGAGGGAGAAGCAGGCTCCACACAGGGAGCCCGGTGCGGTACTCGATCCTGGGACTCCAGGATCATGCCCTGGGACAAAGGCAGGCGCCAAACCGCTGAGCCACTCAGGGATCCCCTATGGTTTTCTTTTTTAATATTCCCCTGGCTCTTCAGGGTCTTTTCTGATTCCACACAAATATTAGGATTATTTGCTCCAACTCTCTGAAGAAATTCCATGGTATTTTGATAGGGATTGCATTAAATGTGTACATTGCCCTGGGTAGCATTGACGTTTTCACAGTATTAATTCTTCCAATCCATGAGTATGGAATATTTTTCCATCTCTTTGTGTCTTCCTCAATTTCTTTCAGAAGTGTTCTGTGGTTTTTAGGGTATAGATCCTTTACCTCTTTGGTTAGGTTTATTCCTAGGTATCTTATGCTTTTGGGTGTAATTGTAAATGTGATTGACTCCTTATTTTATCTTTCTTCAGTCTCTTTGTTAGTGTATAGAAATGCCACTGACTTCTGGGCATTGATTTTGTATCCTGCCACACTGCCGAATTGCTATAGAAGTTCAGCAATCTTGTGGTGGAGTTTTTTGGGTTTTCTATGTACAGTATCATGTCATCTGCAAAGAGGGAGTGTTTGACTTCTTCTTTGTCAATTTGAACGCCTTTTATTTCTTTTTGTTGCCTGATTGCTGAGGCTAGGACTTGTAGTACTATGTTAAATAGCAGTGGTGAGAGTGGGCATCCCTGTCATGTTCCTGATCTTAGGGGAAAGGCTCCCAGTGCTTCCCCATTGCGAATGATATTTGCTGTGGCTTTTCATAGATGGCTTTGAAGATGCTGAGGAATGTTCCCTCTATCCCTATACTCTGAAGATTTTTGATCAGGAATGGATGCTGTATTTTGTCAAATGCTTTCTCTACATCTATTGAGAGGATCCTATGGTTCTTGTTTTTTCTCTTTCTGATAGGATCAATCACATTGATTGTTTTATGAGTGTTGAACCAGCCTTGCACCCAGGAATAAATCCCACTTGGTCATGGTGAATAATCTTAATGCATTGTTGGATCCTATTGGTTAGTATCTTGTTGAGAGTTTTTTCATCCATGTTCATCCGGGATATTGGTCTATAATTCTCCTTTTTGGTGGGGTCTTTATTTGGTTTTGGAATTAAGGTGATTCTGGCCTCATAGAACGAGTTTGGAAGTATATGGAATACTCTTTCTATCTTTCCAAACAGCTTTAGTGGAATTGGTATGGTTTCTTCTTTAAACGTTTGATAGAATTCCCCAGGGAAGTCATCTGGCCCTGGACTTTTGTTTTTGGGGAGGTTTTTGATGACTGCTTCAATTTCCTCCCAGGTTATTGTCCTGTTCAGGTTTCTATTTCTTCCTGTTCCAGTTTTGGTAATTTGTGGTTTTCCAGAAATGCATTCATTTCCTCTCTATTCCCTAATTTATTGGCATATAGCAGCTCATAATATTTTTTTAATTGTTTGTATTTCCTTGGTATTGGTGGTGAACTCTCCTTTTTCATTCGTGATTTTATTAGAGTCTTTTCTCTTTTTTTAATAAGGCTAACTGATAGTTTTTCTATCTTATTACTTTTTTCAAAGAACCAACTCCTGCTTTTGTTGATCTGTTCTACAGTTCTTCTGGTCTATATTTCATTGAGTTCTGCTCTAATCTTTATTAACTCTATTCTTCTGCTTGGTGTAGGTTTTATTTGCTATTCTTTATCTAGTTCCTTTAGGTGTGAGGTTAGCTTGGTATTAGAGTTATTTTCCAATTTTTTGAGGGATGCTTGTATTGCAATGTATTTCCCTCTTAGGACTGCTTTTGCTGTATCCCAAAGATTTTGAGTGGTTTTTTATCTTCATTTTCATTAGTTTCCATTAATCTTTTGAATTCTTTTCTAATTTCTGGTTGACTCATCTGTTAGCAGGATGCTCTTTAACCTCCATGTGTTTGAGTTTCTTACAAATTTCTTCTTGTGATTGAGTTCAAGTTTCAAAGCATTATGGTCTGAAAATATGTAGGGTACAATCCCAATCTTTTGGTATCACTTAAGACCTGATTTGTGAGCCAGCATGTGGTCTATTGTGGGAAAAGTTTCATGTGCACTTGAGAAGAATGTGTATTCAGTTGGGTTTGGATGTAAAGTTGTGTAGATATCTGTGAAATCCATCTGGTCCAATGTGTCAGTTAAAGCTCTTGTTTCTTTGGAGATGTCATGCTCAAATATCTCTCATTTGCAGAAATTTCCATGTTGATGTCTCCCAGTATTAGTGTATTATTATCTAAGTGTGTTTTACTTTGGTTATTAATTGATTGATATACTTGGCAAATCCCACATTCGGGGCATAAATATGCATTATTTTTATGTCCTCTTGTTGGATTGATCCTTTAAATATGATACAGTGTCCCTCTTCCTATCTGACTACGGTGTTTGCGATAAACTTTATCTGATACAAGGATTGCTAGCCCAGTTTTCTTTTCTGGATGATTTGAATAGTATATGGTTCTCCAACCTTTCATTTTTAGGCTGTAGGTGTCCTTAGGTCTAAAATGAGTCTCTTCAGAACATGAGAGACTCCTAACTCTGGGAAACGAACTAGGGGTGGTGGAAAGGGAGGTGGGCAGGGGGTAGGGGTGACTGGGTGATGGGCACTGAGGGGGGCACTTGATGGGATGAGCACATATTCTATATGTTGGCAAATTGAACACCAATAAAAAATAAATAAAAAATAAAAAAATAAAATGAGTCTCTTGTAGATAGAAAATAGATGGGTCTTGCCTTTTTATTCAGTATGAAACCTTGCATCTTTTGATGGGATCATTTAGCCCATTCACATTCAGAGTTACTATTGAAAGATATGAATTTAGTGTCATCATAATACCTATTCAGTCCCTGTTTCTGTGGATTATTTCCTTGGGTGTCCTCTTTCTTTTACAGAGTCCCCCTTAATATTTCTTGCAGATCTGGTTTGGTGGTCCCATATTCTTTCAGTTTCTGTCAATCTTGAAAACTCTTTACCTCTCCTTCTATTCTGAATGAGAGCGTTACTGGATACAGTATTCTTGGCTGCATGTTCTTCTCATTTAAGACCCTGAATATATCCTGCCATCAGTTTCTGGCCTGCCTGGTCTCTGTGGAGAGGTCCAATCTTTCTCTTTATCTTTGGAATTTGCAAGTTTCACTATTAAATGTTGAGGTGTTGAACGGTTTTTATTGATTTTGGTGTGGGCCCTATCTCCTGGACCTGAATACCTGTTTCCCTCTGCAAATTAGGGAAGTTCTCAGCTATGTTTTGTTCAAATATGCTTTCTGGCCCTCTGGCCCTCTTGGCGTTCTCTAACCCCAATTAAAAGTAGATTTTTCCTTCTGAGGCTGTCATTTATTTCCCTTAACCTTTCTTCATGGTCTTTTAATTGTTTTTCTTTTTTTTTTTTCAGCTTCCTTCCTTGCCATCAACTTGTCTTCTATGTCACTCACTCTTTCTTCTACCTCATTAACCCTAGTCATTAGGACTTCCAGTTTGTATTGTATCCCATTTAATTGTTTTTTTAAATTTAGGCCTGATTAAATTTTGCTGTCATGAAGTCTCTTGATTCCTTTATGCTTTTTTCCTGAGCCACCAGTAGCTTTTTAATTGTGCTTACAAATTGGCTTTATGACATCAAATTGTAATTCAAATTCTGTAACTCTGGAGAGTAATGTTTCTGTTTCTTTCTTTTGTGGTGATTTCTTCTTTCTAATCCTTTTGCTCAGTGCACAGTGGCTGTATGAGTGGGCTGCATCAAGAAGATCAACCACAACATAAGTAAATTTCACCCTAGATGATTCTTTCGAGGTCAGAGACCAGAAATTGAAAACAAAAATCAGAATGAAATAAAACAAAAGGACCAATAAAGTGAAAAGCATATTGTAAAACAAAGTAGTAAAAAATAAAAGGCTAAGAATCCTAAAGAAGAAGAGAAAAAAAAAAGAAAAAAGGAGAAAAAAAGGGGGGGGTGACTGGGAGATGGTGGTGGTGATGAAGCTGTAGTTGAGGGATAATGTATTCTACCTGAGGTGATCCTCTTGTTTCTGAGTTTATTAAGTTTTGTATGTTAGAATATGCTTAGTCCCAAATTTGTATAAACCAAAAATGCTTGTAGAGGGCCCCAGCATTGACCACCAAAACATAAATGAGACAAAAGAGGGGGACATAATGGGAATGAGGAATCTCACAGAATGAACCAGCCCAGTATACCACTGGTTGTGGGTGCATGCTGGTCATGTTTTAGAAGGTATTAACTTCTGCCATTGTATCACAAAATGAGGCAGGGAAAACAACAACACAAAAAATGTATCTTGAGTATCTCCCCAAATTAAATTGAGTATGTTGAAGGGAATCTAGAAGTGGAAAATATATCTAGGACTTGTAATTGTAGAGATATTAAAGTAAATAAGGAAGAATCTTAAAAATGAAGAGGTGGTAAAATATTGTAGTTTAGGCGGGAAAAGAGACAGAAAAATTGGATATTTACAGTCTGATATAAAAACAAGTTGTACTGCAAAAAGGAAGAAGAAAAGAAAAAAGAAAAAAGGAGGGGTAACTTCTGCTTCTCTATACTGTCAATCCCTCAACTTTCCCCTGAATCTTGATCATGAACTTGCTCTTCCCCTGTCTTTCCAGCGGGTCTTCTGGGGGAGGGGTCTGCTGTGCTGATTCTCAGCTGTGTGCCACTTGGGGAGCTGCCCCTCCCCCTGCCAGGTGCCGGTCTCAGTGGGAGCTGTTTACCCTGTGAGACCCCACCTCTCCCAGGCACAAGATGACACAAGGAGGAACAACACCACTGGCAGCGGCCATCTCTCCAGCTCTGGAGTCCACTCCCACAGTAACTACTGCAGTCTCCCAGTCAGCACTGTCCTGGATGCCCCGTGGGTGGTGGGGGGCGCTGATCTGCACAGCTTGGGGGCGCCCAGAGGCAGCAGAGTCCTCGCTGTCCTGTGGCCTCCCCGCCTCTACCTGTTCCAGGACAAGCACAGGATCCTGGGCTGTGTCCCCCGGTGCCCTGTAATCCGGGGCCTGTGCTGCTGGAATCGCGCTCCCAGAGCCAGGGCTACTGAAGGCAGCAGGGCACAGTCCCCTCAGCCTGTAGCAGCTGCCTGCCTGACCGGCTTCTCCCCGAGGCCCTGCCAGGTGTGCGTCAAGCCCTTTACTGAGATCCACTGAAGGTGTGTGGCCTACTCTCCCCCTGGCACACTTCTTCTGTTACTGACTCCAGCAAACTGGAGGCTCCACTGCCCCTCCTGTGATCCATCCTCCCGATTTCCCTGCTGAGCGCCTTTCCATCTGGGAATAATCCAGTGCGGATTTTTAAAGCTCCTGCTTCTTAGAGACTGGGCTTTCCTGTTCCAGGTGCTTTGGCTGCTAGGCTTTAGCCCAGCTCCTCGCGGGGGCCCCACCCCCACTTGATTCTTTTTTTCTTTCTGCACCTTCTGACCTTGTTAGAAGTGAAAACCCTTCTCTCTGTAACGTTCCAGCTGTATTCTCTTTAAATCTCAGATCGAATTCATAGGTTTTCAGGATGATTTGAAAGTTATCTAGGTAAGTTGGTGGGGATAGGTGACTTGGGGACCCTACTCCTCCACCATCTTGCCCCCCCCCCTTAACGGGGTTATAATACTCTTATACACAATGGGAAGAAAAGAAAATTCTTAAACTCTTTGGTTTTACCAAGAAATCTCACAAGTACTATATTTATTCATTTCAGAAAACAGATGTCAACTTAGTTACTTGAGCAGTAAATTGTTAAATAGACAACCAGTCAGAGTTGCAGCTTTTCTAAAATCATTCTATTTTACAGTCTCTAGTGTGGGTATTTTAAGATTCCTATGTTTACATAACACTTGTGAGGGCACTTTTTTCAGAAGACAGAATGGGACAGTGCATTTGCAGATAACTTTCCATACTAGACAGGTAGGAGGTAGATTCTCCTTAGCCTGAATTTTTTTTTTTTTAGCTAGCAGTTAAAAAGGCCATTTCAAGACTAGGCACTAGGCTGCTGTTAGCACAGACAGAAAAGGAGGAGTCCCTTAGAAATATAAATCTAAATTTTTAAAAAGAATAAAATTTTTAAATTTGAATGCAGCTTTGAGCCCTAGTGAAATTAGGAAGAAAGATGGACTCAATAGAAGTGAACCACTGAGGTAGGAGGAAAGGAGAAGAGCTGGTGTTCAGTAGCAAAGTGAAGAAAGTGCTGCTTAAAGGTTCAGGAGGGTGAAAACGGAATTGACCCTTGAGTGTAGAAACATGGAAGCAGATGACACTAGGAGTCTCCAGGAGAAGGCTGAGGACACATTCCTAATAGGCATAGGTGGGGAGATATTGGAATTTGACAACATGGGGACAGTGTGTACAGATACATACTTTTGAGGACTTTTGCTATAAATATAAAGCAAAGATGAATGAGGCAAGAGCTAAAAGGGAATATGGAGCTTAAGGGATTTAAGATGACCTATCATAGATAGTGTTTATATGCTTATGGGAGTGATGTTGTAGAGGGGCAATTATACAGAAGAATGAGCAAATCATCACAGGAACAAAGATCATGAATAGGAGTTTTTGGTTTTTTCCTCATTAAGCTTTTTAAAAATGGGTCTCAAAATTCTGGGACAGATTTTAGGTCAAGTTGTTTCCATTAAAAAGTACTGATTTTAAAAACAATTAACTTTAGGGCAACCTGGGTGTCTCAGCAGTTTAGCACCTGCCTTTGGCCCAGGGCGTGGTCCTGGAGACCCAGGATCAAGTCCCAGGTTGGGCGCCCTGCATGGGGCCTGCTTCTCCCTCTGCCTGTGTCTCTGCACCTCTCTGTCTCTCATGAATAAATAAATAAAATCTTAAAAAACTAGTAGCTTTAAACTACCATGCACACACACACAAAATGGTCCACAAAACATTCTCCTTTCCTTCTGAAGGTTTTATGATGCATTGTTATCATTAACCAGCCTTTTACTATTAAACTTAAATGCCCAATTGATACAAACCATTCTGAGACCATTCTTCCACTAAGTAAGACTGAGGTTCCCGGTGTTGGGGATAATATTAATTTAGCCTTATGAGCTTTCTGGGCAGACTTGGTGACTTTGCCACTTCCAGCTGCCTCTTTTCCATTTCTTTGAAGACACCCATAGCAACCATCTGTCTCCTGTCATGAAGAGCAAAACAGCCTAGAGGAGGATAGTCAGAGAAGCTCTCAACACACACAGGTTTGCCAGGGACCATTTCAACAATGAGAGAATCACCAGATTTCAAGAACTTGGGACCATCTTCCAGCCTTTTTCCAGAATGACGATCTATCTTCTCCTTCAACTCAGCAAACTTGCAAGCACTGTGAGCTGTGTAACAATCCACAGGTGCCTATCCAGCACTGATTTGGCCTGGATGGTTCAGCATAATCACCTGAGCTGTTAAAGCAGCTGCTTCCATTGGAGGGTCATTTTTGCTGTCACCAGCCACATCGCCATGATGGACATCTTTGACAGGTACATTTTTGACATTAAGGCCCACATTGTCCCCAAAAGAGTCTCACTCAAAGTTTCATGGCACATTCTAACGACTTTACCTCAGTTGTAACATTGACCAGAGCAAAGGTGACCACCATGCCAGGCTTATGAACACCAGTCTCCACTCGGCCCACAGGGACAGTACCAATACCACCAATTGTGTAGACTTCCTGGGAGAGGCAGACACAAGGGCTCATCGGTTGGACGAGTTGGCGGCAGAATGCAACTCAGAGCTCCAAGCAGTGTGGTTCCACTGGCATTCTCATTTTTATGGGGGACTTTCCATCCCTTGAACCAAGGCATGTTAGCACTTGGCTCCAGCATGTTGCCATCATTCCAACCAGAAATTGGCACACATGCTACTGTGTCAGAGTTGTAGCCAATTTTCTTAATGTAGGTGCTGACTTCCTTAATGATTTCCTCGTATCTCTTCTGGCTGCAGGGTGGCTCAGTGGAATCCGTTTTGTTAACACCAACAGTTAGTTGTTTTACACCCACTGTGTAAGCCAGAAGGGCATGCTCACGGGTCTGCCCATTCTTGGAAATACCTGCTGCAAATTCACCAACACCAGCAGCAACAATCAGGACAGCACAGTCAGCCTGAGATGTGCCTGTAACCATGTTTTTGATAAAGTCTCTGTGTCCTGGGGCATCGATGATGGTCACATAATACTTGCTGGTCTCAGATTTCCACAGGGAGATATCAATGGTGATACCACATTCACGTTCAGCTTTCAGTTTATCCAAGACCCACACATTCTTTAAGGAGTCCTTTCCCATCTCAGCAGCATCCTTCTCAAATTTTTCAATCTTTTGTTGATCCCACCACATTGGTAGATAAGATGGCCAGTAGTGATTGACTTGCCTGAATCTACATGTCCAATGATGACGATGTTGATGTGAGTCTTTTCCTTTCCCATTTTGGTTTAGATTTAGTGGTGGTTTTCATGACACCTGTGTTTTGGTGGCAAACCCATTGCAAAAAAGCCTAAGTAGGAGTTAATAACTTTTGGAAGTTAACTCCTTATCAGATATGCATTTTGTAAATAACTTCTCTCATTTAGTATATTGTTTTTTGTTTTGTTTTTTGAGTGAGAGAGAGAGAGAACACACATGTGACTGAGCAGGGATGGGTGGCAGAGGGAGACAGAGAATCTTATGCAGGCCCAGTGCAGAACCCAACATGAAACTCAAGGTGAGGGATCCCTGGGTGGCGCAGCGGTTTGGCGCCTGCCTTTGGCCCAGGGCGCGATCTTGGAGACCCGGGATCGAATCCCACGTCGGGCTCCCGGTGCATGGAGCCTGCTTCTCCCTCTGCCTGTGTCTCTGCCTCTCTCTCTCTCTGTGTGTGACTATCATAAATAAATTTAAAAAATTTAAAAAAAAAAAAGAAAAGAAACTCAAGGTGAGCCTCCTGATTAATTAAACCTGATTAATGAGGTACAATCCTTCTATTTGTGTAACAGATTATAGTTTGTAAATTATCTTATAAATGTTATTTCACTAAATTTATTACCTTGTCACTCTTTTGACCATATAATGTGTTAGTGGTGCTTTGTAGAATTAATGTTAATTGTGAGATTCCCTTTAGCCTAAAATGGACTGCATTTCATTGAGTTCATATAAATACATCAAAGGGATAATAAGATATTTTACTTTTTTAACTTATAAATTCTGCATTCCTCTAAGATGTTAATATAGAATGGGCTGGGATGGATATTTATTATGATACCTTTAATTTTTACATTCCTTCAGCATATTTACATATTATTTTTTTCTACTCATTACATATTTTACCGAAGACCAGTAACATAAAGTAGTGATTCATTATCACAGGTTAAATTCAAGTTAACAAAATTCTTGCCAACAAAATTTCATTAATCTAAACCAACATCATCATGGTCTTAAACTTATTGTAGAGATTCCCTATTTGGATAAAAATCCTACAGAGTATACCAAATCCAGAATTTATTTACTCTTTGATCTTGCTTTGGTCACCAATGGTGTTTAAGATCCAGAGTAAGGGGATCTCTGGGTGGCACAGCGGTTTGGCGCCTGCCTTTGGCCCAGGGCGCGATCCTGGAGAACTGGGATCGAATCCCATGTCAGGCTCCCAGTGCATGGAGCCTGCTTTTCCCTCTGCCTGTGTCTCTGCCCTCTCTCTCTCTCTCTCTCTCTCTCTCTCTCTGACTATCATAAATAAAAATAAATAAATAAAAAATAAAAAAAATAAGATCCAGAGTAAGACTGAATATACAGAGTATGAATTCAGACCTTACTCTGGTCTTGATGAGCATGTTTAAGCTTTTTGTGATTTTTGAGGACCAATGAAAATTAGAATTGGAGTTCTGATTATATCCTTATTTCTGCTCAATTGGGGTTTGTCATTGATATGGTGTAAGTTTATTGCCCTACCATTGAATTATCTATAGCTCTTACTTACATAAACCATTCCAGATTGATTTTAACCTTAATATCAAGACTCGACAAAGACAGTTTTCAAAAACCTGTAAGTTATTCCCCATCAAACATTTGGTAGGTGCAGAAATTCTACATCAAGTATTAAATGGAGTTCCACAACATATAAGAGGATAATCATCAAGACAAGGTAAAGTGTTAGTTATTTGTCACTATTATTTTTCTTAACTAGGATTTAATTTTTTCCTGCTTTGTACTTAGGATTAATATGCTTCTTGCTAGCCATTCAGAATAAGTGTGGAGTAGGGAAGAGAATGCTGAATTTTTTATGAATCATTTTCTATGCACTCTTTTTCTTGTTATCATTGATCTTGATTATAGTAAGCTTTACTTAATTGCTCATAGTTTGGAGGCTAAAGCATATCACTCATTTTAGGGGTGCCAAAAAGAAGAAATATTAGTCATACTGAATGACCTGATTAAAAATATTCCAGATGCCAAAACTCTTAAGTATTGGATATGCCTTGCACGTATTGAATCACTCACAAGTCCTATTGAAAATACCATCACAAAAAAAAGAAAAAAGAAAAAAAGAAAATACCATCACAATCTATGAGAAATCCATTTTGGTGGGGACTCAGGTAAGATTAAAAGTTACTGATCTTTTTTTTTTTTTTCTCTCATTAAACTTTTGTTTTAATGGGTCTCAAAATTCTGTGACAGATTTTTGGTCAAGTTGTTTCCATTAAAAAGTACTGATTTTAAAAACTAATAACTTAAAACTGCTACACACGCACAAAAACAAAAACAAAAACAAATGGTCCACAACACATTCTCCTTTCCTTCTGAAGGTTTTACGGCCAATTCTCTTAATGTAGGTGCTGACTTCCTTAAAATGATTTCCTCGTATCTCTTCTGGCTGTAGGGTGGCTCAGTGGAATCCATTTTGTTAACACCAACAATTAGTTGTTTTACACCCATTGTGTAAGCCAGAAGGGCATGCTCACGGGTCTGCCCATTCTTGGAAATACCTGCTGCAAATTCACCAACACCAGCAGCAACAATCAGGACAGCACAGTCAGCCTGAGATGTGCCTGTAATCATGTTTTTGATAAAGTCTCTGTGTCCTGGGGCATCACTGATGGTCACATAATACTTGCTGGTCTCGAATTTCCACAGGGAGATATCAATGGTGATACTGCGTTCACGTTCAGCTTTCAGTTTATCCAAGACCCAGGCATACTTGAAGGAGCCTTTTCCCATCTCAGCAGCCTCCTTCTCAAATTTTTCGATAGTTCTTTTTCGCAACAGGTTTGCCGCCAGAACACAGGTGTCATGAAAACCACCGCTAAACCTAAACCAAAATGGGAAAGGAAGACTCACATCAACATCGTCGTCATTGGACACGTAGATTCGGGCAAGTCTACCACTACTGGCCATCTGATCTACAAATGTGGTGGGATTGACAAAACTTACTGGTCTTTATTAATACAGTGTAAAGTATTATATTATTTTGGAGCATATCACAACATAACTTGATAAAATTGTGATTACATATGTAGTAGTAATGAATGTTTAAAAACCATAATGCTTGCATATTCTAAAAGCTGTTTCTCAATCTTATAAAACTTTCCTGTGAACTAGTGATAATCAGACCTTAGGAGATGGATATATGCTGAAATCTACATTTAATGAGACCTGCTGTGAGAAACATGTTAGCACATGTCATTTTGCACATTTCATAATTAAGAAATCTATGAAACTGAATTTTTAATATTAAAATTTATTTAATGGCTATAAAGCAAGTGGAGTTAAATTAACTTTTAAAATGTTAGCAGGTTCTGTGGCTTTATGAGACAAGTCTTTCTCTTGAAGAGCATTTCTTAATATTCTCACAATTTTGTGCCATAGGTTGGGTCCTGCCCACACGTAGAGAATGGTGATAAACTAGTTTCTCTGAGTTATTAGCCCCATAGTGATTTGATACCACACCTCTCACTTCTTCCTACTGTTGCTACCAAAGGCTCTGGGTACAAAATAAATTCTATCTCTAGGGTTTTTGGTTTGGTTGGGGTTTTCGTTTTTATGCGCAAATGTTTCTAAAATGCATTTCCGTTTGATCAAGTTTCTCAAAAGTGCTTTTTTGGAGATTATGTGCAGAGTTTTTAAAAATTATTTTCTTTAGCTTCGAAGAAAGGCCTACTCATTTTAGTCTCAGCAAAGCCAACAATGCTATTTGAACTTGCACTCGAATCATAAATCAAATATTCAGCAGATATTCTCTCACTGGCTATTTTGTATTCGAAACACTGTGCTACTGGGTGTTATTCTGTATGTTGGTAAATTGAACACCAATAAAAAATAAATTTATTTAAAAAAAAAAAGAAACGTATTGGATGATGATGATAAAAAAAAATGTGGCCTGCAAAATTTACTTCGGGAAATTTATTAGGGATTTCTCAGGGGCCAATCAACAATTGAATTCTGTAAATATTTTATCACATAAGTGAGTACTGACTTTATTTAAGTTCCTTATATTACCCAAATGCTGCGTCTTTACTTTTTGCCACCTTGATTTGTCAGCTTTCTGAAAGAATATTAAAGCCTTTCATTATTAAAAAGAAAGAAAGAAAGAAAGAAAGAAAGAAAGAAAGAAAGAAAGAAAGAAAGAAAGAAAGAAAGAAACACTGTGCTAAAGGGTAATCGTATTTGACACAATTCCACCTGGAAAGGTGCATCCTGCTGCATTGAACCAGAGGGGACATTACCTAAGGTGGCTTAAGGCAGAATAGCTAGGATGCATAACTGGAGCCAAGGATTCACAGAGAAAGCAGGGTGTAAAGAGAAATATGTGACCCTGGAGAAGAAAATTGAAAACAAGGATGAAAATTAGCCACAAAAAATGAAAGCAGGAGTTCATTTTTATTCTATAAATTGACTCATTTTCAAAAGTTCAAGTGGCAAAACAAGTATTCTGAGAAAAGAAATGTGGTCTAAGAACTGCCTTGTTTTAAAGTATGAAATATAATCACTGCTTTTAATATTTTTGACTTGACAACCTAGTTAATGTCTGAGAATATAAAACGTGTATTTTTTCATTAAAAAATTAAGCCTATCAAATAAATGTGACGTAATTGCAGATCTTCTAACAATGAAGGGTCAAGAAAAAGTCAGATATGGTTTTATTTTTTTCCAGTTAATTATGATTTTATTAAACTTCTCTGAATATTTTTCATTTTTTAAACTTCTTTGTAAGATGTTTCTCTCCTCTTATGTCTGGGAGCATACCTCTGAGATTCAGTGGATTTATACAGTGTAAGAACTTTTAGTTAGAATGTCTGGTTCAAAACTCAAATTTATCATTGTCTATGAAAGTTACCTTGCCTCTCTAGGCCTTAATTCCCTTTGTTAAAATGAAGCAGTTTGATTAGATGACCTCTAAAATTTTACCTATTAAATTCTATCATCTCTTTTGTGCTCTTGAGAAGCTCATTCAAGAATTCCCTATGCTAGCGATAGTAGATAGAAGAGAGTCACTAGCTGTCAGGTATATGAAATGTAAACATTTTCTAGATTCAGGTATATCCTATAACTGAAACATCTTTTGGTGAAAATCTCTAATAATTGCCTAATATATATAAATGTCTTTTCATTAGAAGACATTCATAAATGTCTTATAAATGAGCTTGCTGGATTTCTCGAGATGTCTCAGGTATTTCACCTAGCATGTTTTATTTTGAACTCAGTGTCTTCCCTCATTGCTTCTCCATACCATCATCTCTTCCTCCCAAAAAAAGAAAAGGAAAAAAAGAAAATCCTCTGCCATTGAAGAGACCTAAGCAAGAAATGTTAGAAGAGATGCCCCCAATATCCCTGCACACTCGTTCTGACATGCACATGCATTCACTTGTTAAGGTACTAAGAAAGGTAAAATTGTCAAGTAGTTCAAAATGTTTATACTCAAAGATTTGTTCTATAACAAAGGTAGGTGCTATTATACAAATGGAATGAGTGAAAAAAAGACTATGTGATTTTCAAGCACATTTATATTACACATTTTTGAAACTACTGACTCTTTGAAACTGTAGAATCAATAGAGGATAGTTTGGAGACATAGGCAATTTTATACATGATATGTGTGGAGAGAAGAAACTGTTAATTGTACATAACTATCATGTTTTAACGGACATGACAATAGTAGACTCAGTATTCTGTTTAAAGGCTGGCATGTATATTCTAAATTTTAAGAACATGTCCACATAAATATATAAATTTTATCTAGAACACCTTTTGTGATGCACATTTACTTATATTTAATAGCTAACAATTTAAGATGATTGAAAGCAAACAAACCAACATTATGATCCACTATGTTCCTTGAATATAAACAGGTTTGAACTACTTGACAAAATTTACCTTTCTTAGTAAGTCCCTGTGCCGAGATTGACAATTCCTGCTATACTGTGAACATCAGTAAAAGAGCTTACTGCCATGAATACTGAGGTACTTGGCCAACTCCTAAGAGACATACAAAACCACAACAAGCAAACAGAAACCCTGGAACAATAAAAGCCCCATTCTTGATCATTGCTTTTATGCTCTAGAGAAGACTTTTGTTCTTTTATAAACTGTGTACCTACTGTTGATAAATAAATATATCTGTACAGTGATGTTTTGGTGACATTTATTTCAACAAATAGGAAATGCAGTTTACAGTGAATAAATTTGAACCTTGCCTTTGAAATACATTCTGGATGGATTTGACTTGGGGTTTTTAATACTTAAATATGTACTTAATGGTATTTCCTTTTGAAAAATTGATCAATCTATCTAAAGGTTTAACTTAATTTTTAATTTTTACCTTAAATTTTTTTTTCATACGTTGTATGAATGGTTGAAAATGTCATTTTGAAATAAACCTCAAGCTAGCCTATACTCTCAGTCTCATAAGAAGTATACCGTGCGTTTCATTTGTCCATACAGAGTAGCTTGAAATGCCTCAGTGAGAGGGAACTTGAGATAAACCATTCTGCTTGGACAAGTTACATAGGGAGCTTTTCCCCCTTCTCCCTCAACTGTGGGAAAATCTGTCTCTTTAAACTGACAGGTTTCACTCCTTTTCAGCTGCTTATGCACGATTATCAGTGTCTGACCTAGATTTGTTCCAAGCTCCGTATCTCCAAGCATATAATATATAGTGTGTTGGCTTTGAAGTCCAACAGATCCACATTGAAAATCTCAGTTCCTACCTTCCCTTAAAAGTCATGTAACCGTGGTGAAGTTACTTAGTAGATTCTGAGGGGTAAAGTGGAAATAATCCCCTCTGTCATTTTGTCATATTATCTGGCTGTTCCCCTGGTTGATTGGTAGGAATGGGCAGCTTGCCCCATCTGGACTGTCAGAGTCTTCTTCATAGGTATTTTGGAATAGAGACTGAGTCTTTTCTAGGTAGTTAGACCTGAAATATGTGAAAATGAGGTACCGGGCAACCATATGAAAGTTGGGGAGCAAAAGTGACCAATAAACAGAGTGCTGAAGTAACTACCAAGGCAAAAGCAGAGACTCCTGCCTGGGGTTTTCTACAGCCCATCACTTGTGTATCCAAATACATTCTTGTTAAATCCAAATATAGGGAAAGCACAGTTTCTCTACTCCAACTACACCACCCTTCTTGAATGTTACTAATATTAGTACAGTAACCTTCCCAATTTTTGTCTGTATATTTAACCTATACATAGATTTATACACCTATAAACACACATGGGAATGCGTGGATTTTGTAGGTTTTGTTTTGCTTCGTTGGTCATAAGCGGCACCATATATGGTTCTACAACTTGTTTTTTTTTCTCATTTACTAAGTTAATAAGCAATGTTTCATTGACCTAGATCAATGTAACATTAAGACTACATGTAAGCTTTTCAACTTGATCAGCTTTTCACACTGTTTACCATTGCAGGCAACATCTAACTGTAGGATAGTGGTTAGGAATCAGACTTGAGTCCTACATCCTGGGTTCTATTGCCAGTTCTACCACTTACTAGCCTTGGGATCTGAGGCAAATAGCTTCTCTATGTCTCAGAGATAATTTCACCTTAAGGGTTGCTTTGGAAGTTAAAATGAGATGATAGCTAACACTTATCTAGTCCTACTCTAAGCACTTCACATGTGTTGACACTTAAAACTGCCTAGTATCTTGTACATGTTGTGTATAGTAATATTTCATTTCCAATCACTTACCCTGTTCAGAGGCTCCCCTGGCTGGGATCCACACCTTGGCAATGCTGGAGAGAAAAGAGGTCACATCCATTCTCTTCCTCCATACTCACTAGTCTGTGCTTGCTGATCATTAACAGGTTGAATTGTGTCACCAAAAAAAAAGGTAGTTGGAGTCTTAAGTCCCAGTACTCCAGAATGTGACCTTACTTGGAAATAGGATCCTTGCAGTTGCAGTTAATTAAGATGATGGAGATGAAGTCAGGTGGATCTAGGGTTGATTCTTAATCCAATATGACTAGGAAGAGATGTGAGGAGACAGGAGACAGTATTCTACAAGCCAAAGGGAGAGGCCCAAAACAGGTCCCCCTCTGAGTCTCAGCAAGAATCCTGCTGATGCCCTTGTTTGGACGTCTCGGCTCTAGAACCATGAGAGGATACAAAGTCCTTTTTGTGACCATCTACATTGGGTGGGAAAGAAAATAATGTTTTTATGACTTTTGCCCCAGTGCTGTCATGAATATGAAGTGGTTGGGGTCCATGCATGTGGTTAATCAGCAGGAGCATTAGTTCATGGAAACAAGCTTATAGCAGCATTCTGGGCATAGGCACATATAGTAGTTTTTTGTTTGTTTGTTTCTTTAATTGAACCCAAGCAGCGTGAATGCTGCAAATGTTGACCATTCAGAAAGAACATGATACTCCAGAGGCCCTGCTCTTATTACTATACTTCAGAATAATCATATTAACTCTGCCGTGTTATGGTGAACACATTCAGCACTTATAAGTTCAACCAGAAGTTGTTATGTGTGTATATATATATATATATGCACACACATAAGGATATATATAGAACTTCTATATATATATAGAAATTTTTTTCTAATATATCCATTTTGACTTCCACAGTATTCCTACAAGGTAGGAACTTAAGGCCTAAGTTTAAGTCTAAGTTTCTTAGACTTGCTGCTGTAACAAATCACCACAAATTTAGTGGCTGAAAACAACACAAATGTACTCTCTTCTGCAAGTCACAAGTCTGGATTAGATCTCACTGAGCTAAAGTTAAGGTAGAAGCAGAATTGTCTTTCTTCTGGAAGTTCAAGGGGGCAATTCATTTCCTGGCCTTTTCCAGCCTTTTCTTAAAAATTCATTTTTTGACTTGAGAGAGCAAAAGAGAGGATGAGGGAGGGGAAAGTCAAATGGAGAGGGAGAAGCCAACTACTTACTGAGCAGGGAGCCTGATGCCCCCTGGATCCCAGGGCCCTGTCCTGAGCAGAAGACACACACTTAACTGAGCCACACAGGCAACCACTTTTCCAGCTTCCTTAAGGCCTCCTGCATTCCTTGGCTGGTGGCAGGGTCTTCCATCTTCAAATCTCTCTCTAACCAGCACCCTGCCCTCATCCACTTGGAGAGGCCCTTGCAATTGATCATATGGGGCCCACCTGGAGAATCCAGTCATATCCATATGTTAGAGTTAGCTGATTGGCAACCTTAATTCCACCTGAAGTCTTAACAACCCTTTGCCCTGTTGTGCCCAAGATTGTGAATCCGAGAAACCCCTGAGGAGCCAACACTGATGCAAGCACACGAGGGTTTATTTACAAGCTCAAGCTTGGGTCCAAGTATACCTGACACAGCGGAGCAGGGACTTGGACCCCGAGGTGGGTTTCAGCTTAGTTTTAAGGACTGGTCTAGGGGACCTCCAGAAGGGGTGGAGCAATTCCCCAAGTTCTGTTTACATTTTGATATGGGGCCTTCAAGGGCATTGAGCTCTGTTCTTATTCTAATAGGGGCTTCCTGCCACTGGCTTGGGCTCTGTTCTCATTCTAATGGGGGCTTCCTGCCCTTGGCTTGGGCTCTATTCTCATTCTAATGGGGGCTTCCTGCCCTTGGCTTGGGCTCTGTTTTTATTCTAATATGGGGCTTTCTAGGACGTTAAGCTGTAAGCTGTTTTCTCCCTGTAACTGAAGTAAGGTAAAGTTCAGCTCTTATTCACAGGGGCCTGGGATGGCTGTACTCGTGCTAACTCTGAACTTAAAGCGGAATGGCCTTAATTTTCTCGGCCTCCACATTTCCCCCTCTCAGAGGAACCTAAGGAAGGACCCAATCATGGGTCCAGGTTGCTCTCAGAGTGAGCCAGGGGGAATGATTAAACCAGGATTCGAACCAACCTTGTTGCTGTTCTCACTCCCATTTACATTTCAATGAAGAAGCAACATCCTACTTAAGGCAGCACATAACCCTCACCCTTTGTTGTAAGAAGACTAAGTCTAATACCCTATTTTGAAAGACAACCTCAGACTAGGGAGTCTTGAAGGTGGGAAATAAGTGAGAACGTCACAGTCTTAGCTTTAGGGGATTGTCCTTGTCTGGTTGGCTTTTCCATTCTGGAACAAAGTCCTTGAGAATGGCGAGTGGGTCAGCGGGCCAGACATGGGGGTAGTGGACCCAGGGAGTAATCCCGTCGACCTTGAGAGTGGTGGGAGTGGTCAGGATCACCATGTAGGGTCCCTTCCAGCGAGGTTGAATTGTCTGGTGTTGGTATCTCCACACGTACACCCAGTCACTTGGCCGATATCGATGGGAGTCCGGGGGTGGCCCAGTCTCATAGAGGGCCCTCAGCTTAGGCCACACCTGCTCATGGGTTCATTGTAACATTTGGAGGGAGAAAAGAAGTTGGTGATCACTAAATTCAGCAAGCGCATCGGGTTTTAAATTGGGGATAATAGGTGGAGGAAGACCAAACATGATCTTGTAGGGAGTCAGTCCCATCTTATATGGGGAGTTCCTCACCCTATATAGGGCAAAGGGGAGGAAAGTCACCCAGTCCCTGCCAGTCTCCAGGGCTAATTTATTTAAGGTCTCCTTTAATGTTCTGTTCATCCTCTCTACCTGTCCTGAGCTCTGGGGCTTATATGCACAATGTCACTTCCAATCTGCCCCAAGTACTAGGGCCACTCCCCGTGTTACGTTAGAGAAGAATCCTGGGCCATTGTCTGATCCAATCCTAACAGGAAAACCATACCTCGGTAAGATGTCTTCCAGCAGTTTCTTTGTCATGGTCTGTGCCATTTCATGTTTGGTGGGAAATGCCTCTGTCCATCCTGAAAAAGTATCTACAAACACTAGTAAATACCTATATCCGCATTTTCCAGGTTTTACCTCAGTGAAGTCCACTTCCCAGTAGGCTCCTGGGCGATCCCCTCAGAGCTGGGTCCCCGGGTTAGATCCATGGGCGGTGGCATTAGTTAACTGGCATGCGTGGCAGCTTGCCACGTTCTGCTCGATTTTTGCTCAAGAGTCTTTAATAGTGATCTTTGCATGTCATATGAGGTCTTCCATCTTCCTTGTTCCCATGTGAGTACTTCGATGTATTTTGGATAGGACTCGCCATCCTAGTTCCTCTGGCAGGATGATGCTGGAGTCTGCAGCCCTCCACCAGCCACACAAACACTGGGTCATGGGAAAGCATTTGATCCAGTGTAAATCAGCATCAGTATAGTTGGGGGTGTCGGGCAGGGTCAGTGCCCCCGGGATCAGGTCTCCGTTTCCATGGTTATGGCTGCCCCCGCATATCAGATTCCTTCTCAGACAAAACTGCTGCTGTCTGTGTCCAGGTGGCGTCTGCATTCTGCAGTGGCTGGTCCTGGAGATCAGCTCTGATTCCATGCATCTGCGCCAAAATTTCTTGAGAGTCATGCAGAGGGGGGTCCCAGTCTGGGTTAGGGAGAGGAGAGGCATGGGATATTGGTGGACCCTGACACGGTTGGCCCCCAGCTTTAGTTCTATGTATATGGCCAGTGTCAGACAGCCCAATTCCCCCAGTTTCTGCCCACACTTGGGGAAATTCCCGCAGCCAATGGTCAATGTCAGTCATTGGGGCTGAGGGCATTTGGTGGAGATGATATTCGCCTTCTAAACTCAGGACAAGCACCTGAATCGGGTGCCCCTTCTTGATAGGACTTTTGCCCCTTCAGGGTGGAAGCAAAATTGTGTCCCCATCTTGGTGAGCAAATCCTGATGGGTAGGGACACTCAGGGATGATTATGAAGGAGTGGGATACCCAGCCTGTGCCAAGATCCCCAGTTCTTCAGGTAGTCCATGAATATTGTTTGGTGCCTGTGGCCCCTTACACCCATGAAGTCTTGTTTGCCAATTTCCCTTGGGGTTGTAAGAAAACCGAATGTTGTGCCCCAGTGTCCACTAGGAATTCAACAGGTTGCCCCTCCACTTTAAGAGTTACCCTGGGCTCAGGGAGGGGTGCTGAACCTCGACTCCCCTAGTTGTCCAGGTCCTCCATCTCCAAGATCTTGTCAGGGGTCTTAGATCTTTTGTTACGGCAGCTTTTCACCCAGTGG
Source organism: Vulpes lagopus (assembly GCF_018345385.1). Lineage (NCBI taxonomy): Eukaryota > Metazoa > Chordata > Mammalia > Carnivora > Canidae > Vulpes > Vulpes lagopus. The sequence continues at coordinate 51,467,587 of NC_054831.1, read as the reverse complement.
CCCTCTTCTTTGCAATAAGCACATTGGTTTTTGTTCAGCTTAGGGCGCTCCTGACAGGATCCAGGGCCATCCTCCTTACCTGTCCCTGAGGCCAGCTTCTTGAGGTGCCTCCATCTTTCCTGTGGGTCGTCCATGGTTGTGGCCAGCAGGATCTTGGCCAGGTTTGGGGTGTGCCGGTCACTTAGTTTGGTTTGTTGCTCTTCCAGACTTTCTTGATTATTATAGACTCGTTCTGCTACTATCACTAAGTCCTGCAAGCTCTTCTATCCCAGTCTCTCTACTCTTTGCAATTTCTTTTTAATGTCTGAAGTGGCCTGGTTAACAAAAGCCATGATAATTGTGACCTTTGTTTCCGGGGCTTCTGGGTTCATATGGGTGCACTGCCTAAAAGCCTCCATGACTCTCTCTAAGAAGGCTGCTGGACTCTTGTCCTTACCCTCTAAGAAGCCTGCTGGACTCTCGTCCTTACCTGTCTCACATCATAGACCTTGGCCAGATCAGTAGGCTTGCACATAGCAGCCTGGAGACCTGCCATTAGAGTCTGGTGGTGGACCTGGAGTCTCTCCTTACCTTCAGCTGAGTTGTGGTCCCAGGTGGGGCAGGATAAGGGGAAGGCAGCATTTATGTGGTCTGGGTTTTGAGTCAGCTGTCTGTCCTCCACCAGGACAGACTTCTGGGCTTCCACCTAAATTTGTTCTCTCTCTTCAGTGGTGAAGAGAACCTGCAAGAGCTGTTGGTAGTCATCCCAAGTAGGCTGGTGGGTAAAGAGAACAGTATCTAAAAGCCTGATTAGATCTCTCAGATTATCAGAGAACTTTGCATTTTGGGGTTTCCAATTATATAAATCACTGGTGGAGAATGGCCAATATAACATTAGCTGTTCGCCAGTCTCATCAGGGGGCCCCATGGCATGGAGAGGAAGGGTGGTGGAGTTGGCTGGCCCTGCATTCAGAGGTGGGGCCCATCAGTGGGTCAGACTGCGTGTCCCCACTGCTGGCCTGAGCACAGGGACTCCCTTGTCAGGGAGGGGTGGCGCCCCTTCTGCAGCCCCTAGTGCCTCCAATGGAGGGGCGGAAGGGGCAGGGGGTGCCCGGGAGGGCAGCGGGAGGATCAGGTCCTCCGGGGAGGAATCCTGGAAGACCGGATAGAGGGGCGCTTGGGGCATAGAGTCCATCTCTTCAGCTTTCTGCAGGGCTAGAATCTTGGTGGGTCCTGCTTTGGGGGGGTGAAAATGGTTTTAGCCAAGGAGTGGGATTCTCGATCATGTCCTGCCAGATCAGGATGTAGGGCACCTGGTCAGAGTGGCCTTTGGGTTTGTCCCTGAAGATCACGACCTTAACCTGTAAGATAATAGGTAGGTGAAAAGTTCCTTCTCGGGGCCATTCCACGTCAAAGGTTGGCCATTCTGATATGCAATAAATATGGAATCTCTCTCTCCATATGTCTATGCTTAGAATAGGAGCTCTTTCCCTAACATCCAAGAAGTGGGAGAGCATAAGAGACAGGGGAGTGGTTTCTGTATCCCCCATTATATCCCCAATCCACACCAAGACACAGACAGTAAAGACGATTAGCAAGGACCCAACAACATAGACAAATGCACAAACAGTTAACAAGGACATAGTAACACAGACCAATGTTCCAATGCGACCACAGAGACAAAACAGAAAGTAACCCGAAGGGCTGGCAGCCGGCCCTTCTGTAAGGAGGCTTACAGATGAGGACCCCCATCCTCCTTACAGATGAGGACCTCCGTCCTCCAGGTGGGGGCAAGGGACATCTCCTCAAGACCCCCAGTCAACGGCCCGCCAGTGTGTCCACCTAAGCCAATGTCAACCCAATACAGATTGGAATTCCTACAGGTAAAAGTACAGTTTAGAGCTCTCAGAAAATATGCGCACAGAAGGTGGAAAAAGTTGAGTGCACTCACCATGCGTGAAACCCTCCAGATGGGGTCCTGGGGGTCTTAGCAAGCTCAAGCTTGGGTCCAAGTATACCCAACACAGCAGAGCAGGGACTTGGACCCTGAGGTGGGTTTCAACTTAGTTTTAAGGACTGGTCTAGGGGACCTCCAGAAGGGGTAGAGCAATTCCTCAAGTTCTGTTTACATTTTGATATGGGGCCTTCAAGGGCATTGAGCTCTGTTCTTATTCTAATAGGGGCTTCCTGCCACTGGCTTGGGCTCTGTTCTCATTCTAATGGGGGCTTCCTGCCCTTGGCTTGGGCTCTATTTTTATTCTAATATGGGGCTTTCTAGGACGTTAAGCTGTAAGCTGTTTTCTCCCTGTAACTGAAGTAAGGTAAAGTTCAGCTCTTATTCACAGGGGCCTGGGATGGCTGTACTTGTGCTAACTCTGAACTTAAAGCGGAATGGCCTTAATTTTCTCAGCCTCCACATGCCCTGGAACCTAACATCCACAATTTCCAGGGAGAAGGATGTGGACACAATTGGGGTTGGGGGGATCAGAAGGGGATGGGGGACACTCACTCCACACTTTCCCAAGGTCCCACAGCTATTAAGAGGAGTGCTGAGGGACCCCTGGGTGGCGCAGCGGTTTAGCGCCTGCCTTTGGCCCAGGGCACGATCCTGGAGACCCGGGATCGAGTCCCACATCAGGCTCCCGGTGCATGGAGCCTGCTTCTCCCTCTGCCTGTGTCTCTGCCTCTCTCTCTCTATCATAAATAAATAAAATAAAATAAAAAATTAAAAAAAAAGAGGAGTGCTGAGCCCAGAAACTGGAATGTTCGCTTAAATTGGAGACAAAACTCATGCTGCGGGGAGACAATGGCATTGTTCTAGGGCGCCAAGAAGTTACTGTTTTAGAAGGCATCTTTTGTAGGCTACTCTGATCATAGCGCCTCCCGTCCAACCCGGGAATCTTCTGTCACTGGCAACCCGAGAGATGACCAGCTGGCCGGCCCAGCAGACAAACACTCGCCTGGGACTGTAGCCAACAGAGTGGGAAGCCAGGGAGCCGTCTCTCAGCCTTGCACTGAGCCTCTGGAGGAAAGAGCAGAGTCGGTGGTGGTGGAGGCCTGGGACTCAGGGG
>NC_054831.1:51389241-51464437 GCF_018345385.1 Vulpes lagopus | reverse complement strand
AAGAGCTAAATTTCTATTTCCCCTCTCTACCTTCTAAATATGTTATAATTTACATCTTTTTATTTTATTAATTCCTTGATTCATATTTGTGGATAGGATGATATGTGATACTTTTTTTGTTTTGTTTTGTTTTGTTTGTTTAAATTGAAGTTAGTTAATATATAGTGTATTAGTTTCAGGAGTAGAATTCAGGATTCATCAGTTGTATATAAAACCCAATTCTCATTATGTCAAGTGCCATCCTTAATGCCCATCACCCCAATAATTCCCCTCTCCACTCCAGCAACCTTGAATTCATTAATTAGTTAAAGTCATTTGTAAATTGCATCCCTCTCTATTTTTATCTTACTTTATTTTTCCTTCCCTTCCCCTAAAGTCATTTGCTTTGTTTCTTAAATTCCATATATGAGTGAAATCATATGTGTAAATGGGTTTCTTCACATCCTCTCTGCATCTCTTATTTCCTGACTTGTTAATATTAGCTATTCTGACTGGTGTATCTCATTGTGGTTTTGATTTATATTTCCTTGATGATGAGTGATGTTGAGCATTTCTTCATGTGTCTGCTAGCCATTTGTATGTCTTCTTTGGAGAAAAGTCTGTTCGTGACTTCTACCCATTTCTTGACTAGATTTTTTTTTGTTTTGGGGTGTTTAGTTTGAGAACTTCTTTATAGATTTTGGATACTAGACCTTTATCTGGTATGTCATTTTTAAATATCTTCCCCTATTTTGTAGGTGGCCTTTTAGTTTGGTTGTTTCCTTTGCTCCGCAAAAGGTTTGGGTTTTTGTTGTTTGTTTTTTTTCCCGAAGTCCCAATAGTTTATTTTTGCTTTTGTTTCCATTGCCTCTGGAGACGTGTCTAAGAAGAAATTGCAGGGGCCAAGTTGAAAGAGGATGATGCCTCTGCTCCCTAGGATTTTAATGGATTCCCGAATGACATTTAGATGTTTCATCCATTTTTAATTTATTTTTGTATACGGTGTAAGAAAGTGATCCAGAAACATTCTTCTGCATGTGGCAGTCCAATTTTCCCAACACCATTTTTTGAAGAGACTGTCTTTTTTCCATTAGATGTTCTTTCCTGCTTTGTCAATGATTAGTTGACTATAGAATTGGGGGTCTATTTCTGGGTTATTTATTTTGTTTCATTGATCTTTGTGTATGTTTTGTGCCAGTAACATACTGTCTGGATGATCACAGCTTTGTAATACAGCTTGAAGTCTAGAATTGTGGTTCCTCTAGCTTTGGTTTCCTTTTCAACATTACTTTAACTATTTGGGGTCTTTTGTGATTCCATACAGATTTTAGAATTGTTTGTTCCAAGCATGCTATGGCTTTTAAGTACAGAAGGTATTTTTGAAATTTAAGTTAACTACCATATTTATCTTTTCAGGTATGATTTGAGGATCTAAGATGACAGAAAAGTAGGGGTAAGCTAAGTTTGCCCCATCCCTTGAACACAGCTAGATAATTATCAAAATAATCTGAACACCCAAGAAATTATTCTAAGGACTGAAAGAACAAAATTGCAAGACTATAAGTAGAAAATCAACCACTTTCTAGAAGGTAGGAAGTTCAGAGGGAAGATCTGGAGGAGATAAGAACTACAGGGGCTCTGAACGGGAGGGATCCCTCTTACAGAGACTCCACATGGTAGTATAAGCAGCTAAACATAAAATATTAAGTTTTAGAAGTTAGCTGCCACCAAGTCATGGATAGCTTAAAGGAGGGAAGGAGGACAGAGACCCAGGAATGACAGCATGGTCTGAGGAAGAATGGGTGGAGGTAACATGTTTCGCTGCTCCCAGGCATAAGAGCAGGGAATCTAGCTCAGGGCAGTGAGATTGGATGTCAGATCTCTTTTCTTCCTTGCCATAAACCCTAAACCACTGTACAGTAATGTGACTACTTTCTTGGGATGGGCCAGCGAATGGCTAAAGAACCATGAGACCCTGCCCCAGAAGTCCAGCATGGTTCTGCACCACACAAGCTCCTAAAATTTAGAGGTTTGAAACCCAGCCACACCTCTAAGATAATAGAACAAATCAGACACAGGCAGAATGAAGGCAGGTATCAGAAGGAAGCCAGGGAAAAGAGGGATGATTGTTTGAATTTCTGTTAAGGCTTCTTGAAGAGTGGTGGGTGTGAACTCTCATTTCCAGGGCTAGAGAGCAGGGTATCACTATTTTCACCCTGCCCATCAGTGCTAAAGGTTTAAGAGAGCAAAACTCTATCTAGTGGAGGCTGGAGCACCCTATACCAAGCTCTGCCCCCCTCACTCTCCCTCCTTCTAGACTCCCCACATCTCCACTTGGGCAAGTCTCCACCTGAGAATCAGCATGAGGCCCCACCCCCATAACACAAGCAGAAACAACTTGCACACAAGTCTACTGATCACAGAGGGCTGAAAGGCCTCATCTCTAGGGGGAAGAGGATGTAGTTTCTTTTTTATTTCTATTTCTTATTTTTATTATTTATTATTCCTCTTTCGTTTATTTTTAAACTATTTTTATATATTATCTTTCTTTTAATTTTCTCTTTTTTTTTGTACCTAGCTGCTGCTGCTTCTTTGTTGTTGTTGTTGATCTAGCTTCTTTTTAACAAACAGATCGAAACACAATAGGATCTAGCTTGTTTTATTTTTTTATGCAAAAATGACAAAGCAGAGGAATTCACCCCAAAAGAAAGAACAGAAAATAGAACCAATGGCCAGGGATTTAATAAAAACATATAAAAAGATGTCTGAATGAGAATTTAAAATAACAATTATAAGGATACCAGCTGGGCTTGAAGAAAAAGCATAGAAGAAACTAGGGAATCCCTTACTGCAGAGATAAAAGAATTAAAATTTAGTCACATTGAAATTTTAAAATGCTATAACTGAGATACAAACACAAACTCAAGCCATAAAAACAAGATGGTCGAGGAAGGGAACAATTCAATGATATAGAAGATAAAATTATAGACGGAGGGGCAAGATGGTGGAAGAGTAGGGTCCCCAAGTTATGGGTCCCCACCAAATTACCTAGATAACCTTGAAACCATCCTGAAAATCTACGAATTCAGCCTGAGATTTAAAGAGAGAACAGCTGGAATGCTACAGTGAGAAGAGTTCGCTCTTCTATCAAGGTAGGAAGACGGGGGAAAAAAGAAATAAAGAAACAAAAGGCATCCAAGGGTGGGTGGCCCGCGAGGAGCGGGGCTAAGGCCGGGGCGAGTGCCCCCAGGACAGGAAAGCCCCGTCCCAGAGAAGCAGGAGCTTGACCAATCTTCCCAGGCAGAAAGGGGCTCGCAGGGAGTTAGAGCAGGACCCAGGAGGGCGGGGATGCCCTCAGGCTCCCTGGGACACTAACAGTCACCTGCGCCCGGGGAGAGTGCACCGAGCTCCCTAAGGGCTGCAGCGCGCGCATGCATTGACCCAGGAGCAGCTCGGAGGGGCTCCGGCGGCGGCGCCACGGAGGGGGATGAATCCAACAGCGCAGGCTCCGGAGCACAGGGCGCCGGGACACAGCCCAGGATCTGGCCTCCCCCCGGGACAGGCAGAGGCCAGGAGGGCCCAGGACACCAAGGACGCTCCTGCCCCAAGCTGAGCCGATCAGTGGCCCCGCCCCCCGGAGCACCAGGCCCCTGCAGACGGAGAGCTCTGTGGTTACTGCGGGAGATGACTCCAGGGCTCCAGAGCTGGCCGCTGCCAGTGGGGTTGTTCCTCCTGGGGCCTCACGGGGTAAACAACCCCCACTGAGCCCTGCACCAGGCAGGGGGCAGAGCAGCTCCCCCAAGTGCTAACACCTGAAAATCAGCACAACAGGCCCCTCCCACAGAAGACCAGCTAGACGGACAAGTTCCAGGGGAAGTCAAGGGACTTAAAGTATACAGAATCAGAAGATACGCCCCCGTGTTTTTTTTTTTGTTTTGTTTTGTTTTTTTCTTGTTTTTTGCTTTCTGATTTCTGTTTCTTACCCCACCCATTTTTTCCCTTTCTTTCTTTTACTTTCTCTTTTTCTTCTTTTTTATTATAAAAAAAGGAAAGGTTTTTAGATGAAGATTTCAAGGTGCAAATTGATCCCTCAGGGGCAATTGAAGTTTCTTTCCTTTTGTAGTATCTTTGAGCCTTTGATTGGCTTCAACAGAGAAACAACCATTGATATAGGTAGAGTTCCTGATTTAATTGTTTGAATGCATAAAAGATCTTAGTGAATGGGCTTAGTGAATGTACAGAGAGACATTTAATGGACTGTATAAAGTTCTGTATTGAACGGACTTTATAAAGTTTCTTTCTTTCTTTCTAAGATTTATAAATTTACTTTACTCTGTGGAATATTTTCTCAAGATGATGGGGGTACATTCTAATTCAGAGATGGCCAACAGGTCATACAGTGTTAGAAGATTAAAGTGGCCTTGGAAGCTGACACCCTACTGCAGACTGAGTACATTATACAATGGGATAGTACACAGCCTCAGTTTGCAGATGTCAGGTCAGTGTGGACACCATGTGTAGGTAACACCACACAAGGTATGTGGGCTCTAGAGCTAGGAAGTTTTGCAGTTAATTGCCCTGTGGATCTATTGCCTAAAAGGGACTTATTTTTATATTTCCATCTCAGAAGTAAGAGAAATAACTTACAAATGTTCAATAATCATAAACATTTGCAACTCCCTTTTATTTATTTATTTATTTTTGAACAACTCCCTTTTATAAAGCCAAGGCTTCACAAGATTCCGCGGATAGCCAAGTGAACAGATCTTGTCCTCAAAATTCATAATCCTGCAGGGAGGACAGACAAGCACCCTTGCAAGTGGAGTTTCACAGAGTGAAAGCCGCCCCCCCATAATGGCTTACTTATATACCGTTTACTCCCTGACTGCTTGGCATCCCTCATCATACCACCAGCATGAAATTTCCCACATTTCAGAGTGGAGATGGAGGACTGACAGGCTGAATTTGATACATCCCTGGCCACTTGGATGTTAGCCAGCCTGAGTCACGGACCATATGCTGCCTTCCCAGCAATGACACAAGGGCCCTCTTGGAGATGACCCTACAAAAAAACCCAGCAAACTCATATTGAGTGGCTATTACGCAGGATCTATGTTAGACAAGGGAATGTGAGAGAGTGTGTTTACAACAAAACTGCATTAATCCTAAAACTTTTTGCATGAATTCTGATTCTATTTTCAATCTTGCTGCTTGTAGGTCCAGCTTATGGCCCTCTTTCCAATATTCATATACTGTATTTCTTTTTCTTGTCTTAGACACTCATATGGTATTCATTTTTTATCATAAATTCTTTTATTGATGTTCAATTTGCCAACATACAGAATAACACCCAGTGCTCATCCCGTCAGGTGTCCCCCTCAGTGCCCGTCACCCATTCACCCCCACCCCCTGCCCTCCTCCCCTTCCAACACCCCTAGTTCATTTCCCAGAGTTAGGAGTCTTTATGTCTTTATGTTCTGTCTCCCTTTCTGATATTTCCTCCCCATTTTGTCTCCCTTCCCCTATATTCCCTTTCACTATATTTATATTCCCCAAATGAATGAGAACATATAATGTTTGTCCTTCTCCAATTGACTTACTTCACTCAACATAATACCCTCCAGTTCCATCCACGTTGAGGCAAATGGTGGGTATTTGTCGTTTCTAATGGCTGAGCAATATTCCACTGTATAGATAAACCACATCTTCTTTATCCATTCATCTTTCGATGGACACCGAAGCTCCTTCCACAGTTTGGCTATTGTGAACATTGCTGCTAGAAACATCGGGTGCAGGAGTCCCGGCGTTTCATTGCATCTGAGTCTTTGGGGTAAATCGCCAACAGTACAATTGCTGGGTCGTAGGGCAGGTCTCTTTTTAACTCTTTGAGGAACCTCCACACAGTTTTCCAGAGTGGCTGCACCAGTTCACATTCCGACCAACAGTGCAAGAGGCTTCCCGTTTCTCCACATGCCCTCCAACATTTGTTCTTTCCTACCTTGTTAATTTTCTTCATTCCCACTGTTGTGAGGTGGTCTTTGTGGTTTTGATTTGTATTTCCCTGAAGGCCAGTGATGCAGAGCATTTTCTCATGTGCTTGTTGGCAATGTCTATGTCTTCCTCTGTAAGATCTCTGTCCATGTCTTTTGCACATTTCATGATTGGATTGTTTCTTTGATGTTGAGTTTAATAAATTCTTTATAGATCTTGGAAACTAGCCCTTTACCTGACACATCACTTGCAAATATCTTCTCCCATTCTGTAGGTTGTCTTTTAGTTTTGTTGACTGTATCCTTTGCTGTGCAAAAGCTTCTTATCTTGATGAAGTCCCAATAGTTTATTTTTGCTTTTGTTTCTTTTGCCTTTGTGGATGTATCTTGCAAGAACTTACTGTGGCTGAGTTCAAAAAGGGTGTTGCCTGTGATCTCCTCTAGGATTTTGATGGAATCTTGTCTCACATTTAGTTCTTTCATCCATTTTGAATTTATCCTTGTGTATGGTAAACAAGAGTGGTCTAGTTTCATTCTTCTGCATGTGGATGTCCAATTATCCCAGCACCATTTATTGAAGAGACTATCTTTCTTCCAGTGGATAGTCTTTCCTCCTTTATCGAATATTAGTTGACCATAAAGTGGAGGGTCCAATTCTGGGTTCTCTATTCTGTTCCATTGATCTCTGTGTCTGTTTTTGTGCCAGTACCACACTGTCTTGATGACCACAGCTTTGTAGTACAACCTAAAATCTGGCATTGTGAGGCCCCCAGATATGGTTTTCTTTTTTAAAATTCCTCTGGCCATTCAGGGTCTTTTCTGATTCCACACAAATCTTAAAATAATTTTTTAGAACTCTCTGAAGAAAGTCCATGGTTTTTTGATAGGGATTGCATTAAACGTGTAAATTGCCCTGGGTAACATTGACATTTTCACAATATTAATTCTTCCAATCCATGGGCATGGAATATTTTTCCATCTCTTTGTGTCTTCCTCCATTTCTTTCAGAAGTGTTCTATCGTTTTTAGGGTATAGATCCTTTACCTCTTTGGTTAGGTTTATTCCTAGGTATTTTATGCTTTTGGGTGCAATTGTAAATGGGATTGACTCCTTAATTTCCCTTTCTTCAGTCTCATTGTTAGTGTATAGAAATGCCACTGATTTCTGGGCATTGATTTTGTATCCTGCCACGCTACCAAATTGCTGTATGAGTTCTAGCAATCTTGGGGTGGAGGCTTTGGGTTTTCTATGTAGAGTATCTTGTCATCTGTGAAGAGGGAGAGTTTGACTTCTTCTTTGCCAATTTGAATGCCTTTAATGTCTTTTTGTTGTCTGATTGCTGAGGCTAGGACTTCCAGAACTATGTTGAACAGCAGTGGTGAGAGTGGACATCCCTGTCTTGTTCCTGATCTTAGGGGAAAGGCTCCCAGTGCTTCCCCATTGAGAATGATATTTGCTGTGGGCTTCTCATAGATGGCTTTTAAGATGTTGAGGAATGTTCCCTCGATCCCTACACTCCTGATCACAGAGATCCTTTGATCAGGAATGGATGCTGTATTTTGTCAAATGCTTTCTCTGCATCTAGTGAGAGGATCATATGGTTCTTGGTCTTTCTCTTGCTGATATGATGAATCACATTTATTATTTTACAAGTGTTGAGCCAGCGTTGTGTCCCCGGGATAAATCCTACTTGGTCATGGTGAATAATCTTCTTGATGTATTGTTGGATCCTATTGGCTATTATCTTGTTGAGAATTTTTGCATCCATGTTCATCAGGGATATTGGTCTATAATTCTCCTTTTTGGTGGGGTCTTTGTCTGGTTTTGAAAATAAGCTGATGCTGGCCTCATAGAACGAATTTGGAAGTACTCCATCTCTTTCTATCTTTCCAAACAGCCTGAGTAGAATAGGTATGGTTTCTTCTTTAAACATTTGATAGAATTCCCAGGGAAGCCATCTGGCCCTGGACTTTCGTGTCTTGGGAGGTTTTTGATGACTGCTTCAATTTCCTCCCTGGTTATTGGCCTGTTCAGGTTTTCTATTTCTTCCTGTTCCAGTTTTGGTAGTTTGTGGCTTTCCAGGAATGTGTCCATTTCTTCTAGATTGCCTAATTTATTGGCGTATAGCTGTTCATAATATGTTTTTAAAATCGTTTGTATTTCCTTGGTGTTGGTAGTGATCTCTCCTTTCTCATTCATGATTTTATTAATTTGAGCCTTCTCTCTCTTCTTTTGAATAATGCTGGCTAATGGTGTATCTATCTTATTAATTCTTTCAAAGAACCAACTCCTGGTTCTGTTGATCTGTTCCACAGTTCTTCTGGTCTCTATTTCACTGAGTTCTGTTCAAATCTTTATTAACTCTCTTCTTTTGCTGAGTGTAGGATCTATTTGCTGTTTTTTCTCTAGCTCCTATAGGTGTAAGGTTAGCTTTTGTATTTGAGTTCTTTCCAGTTTTTGAATGGATGCTTGTATTGCGATGTGTTTCCCCCTTAGCACTGCTTTTGCTGCATCCCAAAGATTTTGAACAGTTATATCTTCATTCTCATTAGTTTCCATGAATCTTTTAAATTCTTCCTTAATTTCCTGGTTGACACTTTCATCTTTTAGCAGGATGGTCATTAACCTCCATGTATTTGTTTTTTTTTTAATTTTTATTTATTTATGATAGTCACAGAGAGAAAGAGAGAGGCAGAGACACAGGCAGAGGGAGAAGCAGGCTCCATGCACCGGGAGCCCAACGTGGAATTCGATCCTGGGTCTCCAGGATCGCGCCCTGAGTCAAAGGCAGGCGCCAAGCCGCTGCGCCACCCAGGGATCCCACCTCCATGTATTTGAAGTCCTTCCAAACTTCTTGTTGTGATTTAGTTCTAATTTCAAGGCATTATGGTCTGAGAATATGCAGGGGACGATCCCAATCTTTTGGTATCGGTTCAGACCCGATTTGTGACCAAGTATGTGGTCTATTCTGGAGAAAGTTCCATGTGCACTTGAGAAGAATGTGTATTCAGTTGAGTTTGGATGTAAAGTTCTGTAGATATCTGTGGAATCCATCTGGTCCAGTGTTTCATTTAAAGCTCTCGTTTCTTTGGAGATATTGTGTTTAGAAGACCTATCTAGTATAGAAAGAGCTAGATTGAAGTCACTAAGTATAAGTGTATTATTATCTAAGTATATCTTAACTTTGGTTATTAAGTGATTTATATATTTGGCAGCTCCCACATTCGGGGCATATATATTGAAGATTGTTAAGGCCTCTTTCTGGATAGATCCTTTAAGTATGATATAGTGTCCCTCTTCATCTCTCACTACAGTCTCCTGGGTAAATTTTAGTTTATCTGATATAAGGATGGCTACCCCTGCTTTCTTTTGAGGACGATTTGAATGGTAAATGGCTTTCCAACCTTTTATTTTCAGGCTGTAGGGGTCCTTCTGTCTAAAATGAGTCTCTTGTAGACAGCAAATAGATGGGTCCTGCTTTTTTATCCAGTCTGAAACCCTGTGCCTCTTGATGGGGTCGTTAAGCCCGTTCACGTTCAGAGTTACTATTGAAAGATAGTAAATTTGGGTTCGAAGAAAATAAAATTGACAAAAATTTTGGAATTCCAGAAGACTTTGACTACATAGACTAAAATGTTCAATGTTGGTAAAGGATCTGTGTACTTGTGAATATGTAATTTTTAAAATCTTATCCAACTAAATGTACTGAATTGCCATTAACCTGTATTTGTGTTTATCATTTTATTAATTTTAAATAAAGTATAAACTGTAAAAAAAAAATAGTGTCATCATTATATCTATTCAGTCCTTGTTTTTGTGGATTGTTTCACTGAACTTCTTCTTAAAGGGGAATTTTAAGAGTCCCCCTTAAAATTTCTGGCAGAGCTGGTTTGGAGGTCACATATTCTTTCAGGTCCTGCCTGTCTTGGAAGCTCTTTATCTCTCCTTCCATTCTGAATGAGAGCCTTGCTGGATAAAGTATTCTTGGTTGCATGTTCTTCTCATTTAGGACCCTGAATGTATCCTGCCAGCCCTTTCTGGCCTGCCAGGTCTCTGTGGAGAGGTCTGCTGTTACCCTAATATTCCTCCCTGTAAAAGTAAGGGATTTCTTGTCTCTTGCTGCTTTAAGGATCTTCTCTTTATCTTTGGAATTTGCAAGCTTCACTATTAAATGTCGAGGTGTTGAATGGTTTTTATTGATTTTAGGGAGGATCTCTCTATTTCCTGGGTCTGAATGCCTGTTTCCCTTCCCAGATTAGGAAAGTTTTCAGCTATGATTTTTTCAAATACATATTCTGGCCCTCTGTCCCTTTCGGCGCCCTTGGGAACCCCAATTAAACGTAGGTTTTTCTTCCTCAGGCTGTTGTTTATTTCCCTTGATCTATCCTCATGGTCTTTTAATTGTTTGTCTCTTTTTTCCTCAGTTTCCCTCTTTGCCATCAACTTGTCTTCTATGTCACTCACTTGTTCTTCCACCTCGTTCACCCACATCCGTAGGACTTCTAGTTTGTATTGCATCTTATTCAATTGATTTTTAATTTCTGCCTGATTAGATCTAAATTCTGCAGTCATGAAGTCTCTTGAGTCCTTTATGCTTTTTCTAGAGCCACCAGTAGCTTTATAATAGTGCTTCTGAATTGGCTTTCTGACATTGAATTGTAATCCAGATTTTGTAACTCTGTGGGAGAGAGGACTGTTTCTGACTTCTTTTGAGGTGAGGTTTTCCTTCTAGTCATTCTGCTCAGGCAGAGTGTCCAAAAACAAGTTGTACTGGGAAAAGGAGAGAAAGAGAGGAGAGAAAGAAGGAAAGAAAAGAGAAAAAGGAAGAAAAAAAGGGAAAAAGAGAAGAAAAAGAAAGAAAGGGAAAAATGGGTAGGGGAAGCAAACAGAAATCAAAAAGTTAAAAAAAAGAAGAAAAGAAAAGAAGAAAAGAAAAGAAAAGAAAAGAAAAGAAAGAAAGAAAGAAAGAAAGAAAAGAAAGAAAAGAAAAGAAAAGAAAAGAAAAGAAAAGAAAAGAAAAGAAAAGAAAAGAAAAGAAAAGACGGGGGAGTATTCTGATTCTGTATACTTTAAGTCCCTTGCCTTCCCCTGGAAGTTGTCCTTCTAGCTGGTCTTCTGGGGGAGGGGCCTGTTGTCCTGATTTTCAGGTGTTAGCACTTGGGGGAGCTGCTCTGCCCCTTGCCTGGTGCAGGGCTCAGTGGGGGTTGTTTACCCCGTGAGGCCCCAGGAGGAACAGCCACAGTGGCGGTGGCCAGCTCTGGAGCCCTGCGGTCAGCTCCCGCAGTAACTACAGAGCTCTCCGTCTGCAAGGCCTGGAGGCTCCAGGGCAGGGCCGCTGATCTGCTCAGCTCGGAGCAGGAGTGTCCTTGGTGTCCTGGGCCCTCCGGGCCTCTGCCTGTCCCGGGGGGAGACACGATACTGGGCTGTGTCCTGGCGCCCTGTGCTCCGGGTCCTGCGCTGTTGGAATCGCGCTCCTGGCCGCACAGCCGCCTCTCCACGTGTGTGTGTTTGTGTGTGTGTATGATGTAAGGAAATGGTCAGGTTTCATCTTTTGCATGCATTTGTCCTATTTTTCTCAAAATCATTTGTTGAAGAAAATGTGTTTCCCATTGTATATTGTTTCCTTTGTCATAGATTAATTGATTATAAAAGCATGGGTTTATTTCTGGACCCTTCTTTCTGTTCTATTGGTCTGTGTGCCTATTTTTGTGCTATCCCTGTACTGTTTTAATTACCACAGCTTTGCAGTGCATCTTGAAATCAGTGATTGTGACACCTCCAGTTATATTCTTCTTTTTCAATATTTTATTTGGCCATAAAAAGAATGAATCTTGCCATTTGCAACACCATGGATGGACCTAGAGGTTATTATGCTAAGTGAAATAAGTCAGCAAGACAAAGACAAATGCCATATGATTTCACTCATATGTGGAATTTCGGAGACAAATGAACGAAAAACCAAAGAGTCAAAAAAAAACCAAAACAAAAACAAAAACAAAAAAACAACCCAGAATCAAATATGGAGGACAAACCAGTGGCTTCTAGATGGAAGGTTGGTGGGGAATTGGGTGGAATAGATAAAGGGGATTAAGAATTCACATCTTGAGGGATGCTCAGGTGTTTCAGTGGTTGAACCCCTGCCTTTGGCTCAGGGTGTGATCCTGGGGTCCTGGAATCAAGTCCCACACCATCCTCCCTGCAGGGAGCCTGCTTCTCCCTCTGCCTGTGTCTCTGCCTCTCTGTATCTCTCATGAAGAAATAAATAAAATCTTTTTTTAAAAAAAGGACTTCACTTACTGAATCATTATATTGTACACCTGAAACTAATGTAACACTGTATGCATTTTATAATTGAATTTAAAATTTATATATTCATATATATTTAATACATATATATATATTTACTCATGAGAGAGAGAGAGAGAGAGACAGAGGCAGAGACACAGGCAGAGGAAGAAGCAGGCTCCATGAATGGAGACCGACATGGGATTCGATCCCGGGTCTCCAGGATCATGCCCTGGGCTGAAGGCAGTGCTAAACCACTGAGCCACTCGGGCTTCCCTATATTTAATATATTTAATACATTTATTAAGTGTATATTATATCTATTAAAATATAGCTGATACATTAATATTAAATATATCAAATTAATATAAAAATAAACACCAATATTTATTTTACTTTAAAATAAATATTATTATTAATTAGAGTTAAATTTAAATAATAGCAAAATATAAATATTTATTCAATATATTTATATTAGTGTATGTTATTGAATATATATTATTGATATATTTATATATAAATTTTTATATATAATCAGTTACACCTCTATTTATATAGTATATTTATAATATTGCATTATATTATATTCTAAATATATTAAATTATATTATAACATATTATATATTTATATTATATTCATAATATTATATACATCTCTATCCAGTTATTAGGTCAGCTGTTTGCTTGAGACCTCAGTTTTCTGACACATCTAAGAAGAGTTGTTTTCAGTTTGTTCGAACTTTTTGCTTATTGTGAGGACAGGAGCAATGAATTCTAAGCTCTTTATGTGTTGGCCTAGCAATGGAATTTGAATATGCCTCCTTTCTCAACCCCATTCCTGTTCCAGATTTCCCTTAGCCTAGAGAAAGTGATGATTTTTCTTTCACTTACAGGGAAAAAAACGAAACTGTCATAACCTGGAGGCACCATCATAATTCAACTCATCTATTTTTGCTTGGCAATGGCCCCATTCCTGAGTGTTTGTCCTGGAATTGGGTGCATGGCTTTCCTGCCCACCTGCTCTAGATGTAGCAGCTGAACTTTCTATCAACACAGAATAGATTCATTTCTGGAAACTCCATCGCAGTGTAATCAATGGCAGCTTACTCTCAAGTACAAGCCCTTCATTCACACTTTACTCTGAGTTAACCAGCTCATGCTTCTTGTTGAGGTGCCTGGAGCTACATGCAGAACATTGTACCAAGTAAACTCATTTTGGTTAATTTTGAAACATTCAGGACCTTCTGAACCCTGTGGCTTTCATTGGAAAGCCAGTTTGATGGCCTAATTTACTAAAATTCACTTCATTTAGATCATTAATGAAAATGTTAACTATCAAGAAATATATTCCTTTTGTAATTGACCCCAAGTCTGTCTGCGCAATGTGCAGCAAGGTCAATCACTGAGACATCAGGTGTGCAGTAAGGAATGGGTTTTTGAGAGGCAGCCAAACAAGGAGAGTAAGCTTCCCCTCTTCTGCCTCCCTGAAACAGGAGAGAACAAGTTTTTTTTATAATCATAGGGGGCTTGTGGTTACATATATATTGATGAAAAGGGCAAGGAAACTTATGATTATTCATGAGGAAAGATGGAGTATGTACATTGAGTAAACATATGTGTAACATACATCCATTGTTCACCCTGGGGTGGACACAACACCAAAATGAGGCAAAATTCAGCTCCTGATGTCAGAAGGTTGTCTTAGCATAAGGAGAATGATCTGAGGGCATGCTCTGAGAGCTAGTATAAACCAGATGGCATCTTGGGCTGTGTAACAACACCTTGGGTAAGGAATTCAGGGCCTTGATTGTTCACAGCCTAGGACCATATCATTGACCTTCAGTTCTGGCCTCTGTGGAGACAGCTCATGTATTAGTGGGATTCAAAAAGACATGATAGGTGACTAGGGAGAAACAGTTCTCTGCGAAACAAGCTTTACATTTTCTACTACTTTCAACCTTCACTTGGGTATAGTTTTTTCCCATTTTTAATCTTTAAGAGATCTTTGGAAGGCAGAAGCCAATGCTCATCCTTTTCCCAAACACCTGCTAAGGTTTAGGGAGCCAGAACAGAACTGTAGATGAGGCTTCTGCTATCAAAGGACCTGAGCATTAGCCGGAGAGTTATGGTACAAATGAACACCACAGTCCTAGGCCTTGGATGGGAAGTGATGAATAGGTCTTATAATTATTGCACGTTCAATTGTCAGAAGAGGGAAGATAATTTGTTTTTTTATCTCCTGATCAGGAAGCCTCACCAGTTGGGTGCTAACATGACCTTTAAAGAACAGGCTACACATGAAGACACAAAGGAGATGAGTGGCGGGCTTTCTAGGCCAAGAGACTAGTGAGGATGCAGAAGGCACAGGGTGTGTGTAGGAGAGTGAGGGCCAATGTGACAGAACAGACACTATGTAAGAAGGTTGAATTAATATGGGGCAGTACTTGGCATAGAAGGACTGAAAGGTCTACAGGGGAACGTCTGTGACAGTCATCATTTGGCAAGTCTGGGGCCTGCATGGCATGGGGAATCTAGTGCAGCCTCGGGCAGCTGGCAGGGATAAGAGGGCAGGCTCGGGGGCAGAGGGGCCCACACAAGTGTCAAAGAGAAACATTCCTATTTTTCCATACTGCCAAGGGCCCTCTAGGGACAAGATACATGCTTTTGGGGCTGACTGGTTTGTACTTCCTGCTCTCTCTGGGTGACTCTATGCCCCTTTCCACATTCAGCAGCTAAGTGAGTAACTCTGTGAGACCCAAGTAGAGGAAGTGTGCACTAGAGATACGTGGTAGCCCTGGGATGGAACCCCAGACTGGCTCCTTAGACCTGCATCTGCAAGGTCACACAGCTCCTTCTCCTGGGTGCCCTCCCTCCCACCCTCGCTTCTGCAGCTGCTTGCAGCAGGCTCCCAGAAGTCAGCCTGAGCCCCAAAGACATCTCTCTCAGTTCAGAGGATCTCCAGGGTGGGGGCTCAACTCCTAAGGGGATGCTAGCTTCCCCAATGGCTGGAGGGCCTGAATGTCTCTATTTTCATGACACTTTGCTGTCAAAAACACTTTGAAAACACATTATTAGCCTACTGTGCCTGACAGGGATCTAGATACAGTTCTCTCTCCCTTCTGGGCAGTGTGCCATCCCTTAGGGATGCTGTGGTTTCCTCCCCACAGCCATGCTCACTCCCTCTCTTCCCAGCTGCCCTGGTTAAAAAGGGGACTCAGACCCAGATCCCAGAGCAGGGAGCAGCAGCCTGCCATGCTCCTGGCTAACACGCGGTTGTGAGCTGTCCACAGAGCCCCCGAGTGCCGTCTGTCTCAGCCATGTCACAGGCGGATACTGCATCTGAGAGAGCAAGACCATTCACCCATGATGTGCACGTTCACTGCCTGGAGGCCTGCTGCACACAGAGCCATGTCTGACACCCCAGGGGACAGGGAAACCTTCAGGAAAAGCAGCATTGGTTTCTTTTATTGAGAAGCTGAATCCAGACACTCTGCGGGCATTTTCCCAGCATTCCTTTGGGAAAACATCCAAAGGCCCTCAGGTCTAGCTCAGGGTCCCTTCTCTGTGTTCGACAATCACCACAGTCTGTGAGAATTTTCTAGCCTTTCACTGTGCTAAAATCTCCATGAGGGCAAGAAGCAGATCAGTGCCTGTCTTAGAACAGATTATTAATACATTTTTGTATATATTGAATCTCTCAAAAAGTCTGAGTTATGGGTGTGATTAGCCCTATTGGAGACTTTGTTGTTGTTGAATATTCTGAGTTGGGACTCTTAAATGTGTGCCTCAGAGGATCAGGCATTTTCATTTGCCTGTGGTGCCCGTCATGAGAGGAGGGCCGGAAACAGTCTGCTTATTGTACCTCCAGGAGAGGATGTTGTGGTGCGCTGCCTGGCTGCCTTTAAGACTGACCGGACCTACAGAAGTGTTGGTTGAGATTTCATTGACTCTCTCCAGTAATGACTGTCTCCTGAAGGAAGCTGGCCCACTAATCTTGAGATTATCCCTTTCCAAGGGGACAGATGCATCCAGAGATTCACGAATCCAGCTTTACAAAGGCCTTTCTGGTTTCTGTGGGGACATCTCTGAAGAGCATCTCAGCTCCAGAGCTCCTGGTAGGATAGGCTGATGAGATCCCTCTTGCAGTTGCATCACTGTTTAACTTTTGCTTGTATCCACAACAATTTGTCTCATCTCTTATGGGTGTTGTTCCAGAGAACCTCTCCATAAACTTTCTGTATGCAAATCTCAGAAAGTTGGTGTCTGTTTCCCTGGGAACTCAACACACATCAGTTAGTACAGGATGTGATCTTAGGATACCAACTCTAAAATGGGATTCTGGAGATGCATCATCCACTGGGGTTGGCAGCAAGGGCCCGCTGTAGTGAGATATTAAAACTCTCACTGGGGATGATCTGGGCTGGGATGCTGGAAGAGAATACATTTGTGAGAGCATTTGCACACACTAGAAATAGCAGTATCAGGTATTATAAAAATTTGGAGGAAATAATTATTTTGGACTATGGAATTTGATGGCCTTTGTTGGGATCATTCGGTGCATTGGAAGAAGACAGTAAAAGTTAAGTGCTGATTAATCACCAGTAGAAGGAAACACGTGGAAGCCAGAATGCCTCCTTGGCACCATAGGCAGACACTCTTTTCCTCTATAGGCAGGGGGCAGGAAACGGTAAAAATCAGACCCAGACTTTCCTTAAGGAACAGAACTCCAGAAAAGTTGGAATTCTCAACACTGCCTGGGCTTTTTTACCCTGTTCTCATTGTCTTGGCCTGGTAGGACTTGATTAGAAAGGCATGGGGCCCTGAAATTGGGAGTTGAGATACATAGGTCAGTGTTCTCAAAATAATTTCATTCAAGGTTCCTTTCAGCCTTCAGACTCTGCAGAAGTCTCCCATTCCTCCTGGCAGAAGGCTGGTATTTGAAAACATTATAAAGGCTGCTGCCTTGCAAGGCAACAACTCTAATACCTCCACATTATCATCATACCAGGCACTAGGCTCCAGTCAGTGTTGGAATAGCTAAAGAGAAAAGTAACATATGCTGAAGTAGCTGCACCCAATGTGTATGGGAGGCTCTGGAAGTCATGAGACTGAATCAGAATGGATTGAATCAAGGGGGATTACATGCAAAGTTAGTGAGGAAGAACGTAATGATATGGGAGTAAACTCCTCTGGTAAGAATCTCACATCAAGGCTCAGGCTCCATGGTCCTCCTATGCTGCTCAATTGGCTAGAAGTTTTGGAAGAGTGATGGTCCACGTGAAGAGAAGTAGAAGTGTCAGGATTTCAGAGCATGTAGCAGAAGAAGGATGAAAGGCTCAGAGCAGTGGGAATAAAAGTGGATAAAGCAAAGACGTCAAAACCCCACTGGTTGACTATGTTTGAAGAACACTCCAGGACATTAAATTTATTAACCTAATAAGAAATGCACTAGCAGGAAGGTGTCCCGCAAGACACTCAGTGCCTCTAGACGTGCCTGAGCACCATCTCCAAAATTAAGAACAACTTATTAGGACAGTACTTCCCAGCACCAGGAAGAAACACAACACCTGTCAGGTTTCCTCAGCCTCTTTAGGCAGCAACTCCACACGTGGAAGTCCTGTTCTTAGTACTGAGTGTGACCCAAAGAAAGGCTGTATGTGGTTCATGGCAAGCCTTTATCATGATGGGGACACCCGGATCTGGGACCAAGGACACACCATCTGCAGCATGGAATCACATGGACATTTGAAGAAATTTTATCTGGGCTTGAGGCTATATCCTGGTAGAGACGGGGTGTAACTGTGGGATGACAGATAGGCATGTGGCTGGGACTAGCCAATGTGAGCTGGATCTCCTTAGATCCTCTGAGTCCTACCATCAGACAGAACCAAAGGCAAACCCCATAAGACAGATCTCCCTACCATCCAGACATGGTGCCCCCAGGACCAGGTGAGAGTAGGACCGGAGAATGAAAGTGAGCTATGTAAGCAGGTGAACCCCCATATTGGCCTTCAGTGTCCTACCTGTACCTTCCTTCCATATCACACCCAAGGATAGTCCTGGGTGACCATCCAGTGGAGTTTGAAGAGGTCAGAATTGGCTCACAGACCCTTGGGTAAGTGCAAGATAGAAAAGGACCATAAGACACTCTAGGACCACATAAGGTGTCCTTGAAGAACAGTGGTCACAGAAAAGGCTGGCGCTAGGAAAAGCCTTCAGTGGTGCACCTGGTCACCTACTATGTGCAGAGAGGAGAGGCCGGGGAAGATACATGGCTGTATGTCTCCATGGTGGAGAGTCACTTGGCTGGTTGCCTGGGGCCCAGTAAAAGGAAATAGCATAAGATCAGCAGGAGGAGGCCGGGATGGAAGGATTGGCTGGCCCTATGGTAGCCAGGATGGAGCGCTTGGGGGGCTGGCAGGGGCCTGGAGCATCTGCCACAGAAGAGGCTAGCACGCCACACACGCCAGGGAGCGGGCCCTCCATCGGCTGTGGGACAGCCCCCGTCCTTGGGCAGCGCCCAGTGGTGGTGCCCGCCTGGCCCCCAGAGAGGGGAGCATTGTGCGGTAACCAGGATCTGGGGCTCTCCTATCTCCAGCGATGCCACTGCTGTGCTTGGGAACAGGAGTAAGCAGCCAGAGCCACAGCACCGCCTGCAAGAGACAAGGAGGCACAGGTGCAGGTACCCTGTTGAGCCACTCCAAACTTGGAGGTGGGGTGTGTCCTGAGGGGAGCTGGCCCATTCTGAGCAAGGGTCTGCTTCACTGCGGGGTGTTGCCCAGAACCCTTGGTTGAGGCTTCTATCGGGTCTGATCTACCAACTGGATCCTGCACCCTAGACCCTTAGATGGAGACTGGGGGCCTTGCTGCGCCAGGGCAGGAGAAAGGCCACGGGGAGGGGGGCGCTCCTCTGTGCTCCTCCAGGATGGGGCCACACCCAAGGGCCACCATGCAAAGGCCTCCTTGTCCCTCGGCCCAGTCCTGCCCCCTCACCCTTGAGGATGCCCTGGCTCACAGGTCCCCCCCACAGCAGAGTATTACTGTGGAATCACCTCCCTGGGGAAACCCCATTGTGACCCCTGCTCCATCCCTCCCAGGCAGCAGGCTCCAGCGGCAAGGGGCAGGGAGGGGGCATCGCTCTTAGGCACACTCTGCAGGCTTCTTGGACAGATGGGACCAGGATGAGCCTCTGAGCTGGTTGTTGGCCGGAGCTGACTGGGCCTTGCTCCTCTCCGCAGATTTACGTCCCTGCGGGGCGGGTTTGGCTGGGTGACTGTCCTGTGCGGGTGGCCCCTGAGGGCTGTCAAATGGCTCTAGATTAAAATAGCTGTCCCTGATTAGTGGAGGGTCACAGAGGACAAGGACAGTAAGAGTGGCAAAGGGCGGGCCCCCGCTACCCTCTGGCTGAGCGGGCGCTCTGTCCCTTGCTGCGACAGACGGAAGCTCCATTCCTCAGTCCACAAGCCCACTTCTCAGTTTGTAGGGGTTTACGAAGAGCTCCTTCCCTTTGGAATCTCACTGCTAGGGTGACATCTCTTCCTCAGAGCTGTGTGCACTCCCAGGATAGGAGCTGGGGTTCTTTCCAGTCTTTCTGATAAATCCCTCCCCTGGGATGTCCATCCCGGTTTCCCCACCTCAGGCTGCCTTCCTGCTGGGCGTCCTGTGTTCCTCACCCTGCTTGGCACAGAGAGGGGTGTTAGCAAATCTGTGTGACTAAGTGGGTGCAAGAGTAGGAGACACATGATTCCAGCTGGACAGATGCTCAGCTCCTCCCTGTGGAGTCAACTCTCCGGGCTTCCTGCCCAGGTTGCAGCTGTCGCATAGCCATACAGAGCCGGGTCAGGCAGTGAGGACACACCTCCACCCCAGAGGACCCCTGATGGAGCTGCATGCGCTCTGGAGCTCCGCTGTCTCGCAGCTCTGGTTAAGGGCTCTTTTCCTTTATCTTGCTCCATATAACCCATGTTTTATATATTGATCGAGGACATTAAATTTGTCAGGTGACTTAATCTGCCACAAAGGATGGTAATGCGCTTGTGTTTTATGCCTATGTCTGTACTTGAAGTGTAATGTATGTGCAGGTGGGGGTTCTCAAGAGGCTCCTAGGTTCCTGTCTGTGGCTTTCTACTCCTTCTAGGGAGTCCCTACCTGAACCGTTTCTTCTAAGGGAGCTGAAGCCAAGACCTGCCTTTTATTTTTTTCTGCAGCCCCTTCTCCCCCTGCTTGGTACAGTCAGAACTTGTGTTCTCTTCCTTGTAAGAAGCCCTGAGCTCACTCTTTTCTTAGAACCTGCTTCTGCCTATGCTCCTTGATAGGGCTGGCCCTCATCAGGTCCAGGGAGTGGGGGTGGAGCCCTCTCAGCCCTCCCCTCCTCATGAAGACCTGTAGATAGAACCTGACTAATGTGAGCTGAGCTGTGGTCTTAGGAGAGGGCTGAAGGAAGGGGCTCTCACACTGTCCACTCTCCTCAACCAGCTCCTACGATCCCCTTGTGGGGCTTTTTGGAGATATTATTTGTCTGTTTTCCAATGAGAGAAGCCATGCAAATGGTGACAATTTTAGATTCAATTGGAAAAGAGGCAGCATAATGACAATCACTGTGGGACAGTGATGGCTCTGGGGGGTAATGTGAGGCAGGCAGCTCTGAAAGTCTCCCTGTCACACCTTGGCATGGGCAGTTTTCCATTGGACCAGATTCTGCATGGGCTCAGAGCACCAGCACATAGTAGAGTCTCAATAGTGTGTGTTAAGTGATCTGCCCATGCATTGCCAGACATGGGCACACACAGCAGAGGCAAACACTGGGTTATTATCTCCTAAAACCTGCTACTTGCGGGAGAGAAGGGGAATTGCTGTCTGAAGGGGCATCGACCTTACTGCTGATGGCCCAGAATAAGCCAGTTGTATCCTCTATCCTCAGCAGCACTGGGGATAGTGGACGTTGTCCTACGTGTGTGTCACAAAGTCTCATTCATTCAGTCAACAGACTTGTAGAGCACCTGTTTGAACCCAGGCACACAGACATTAATAAACAAGCCATGTACCTGTCCTCCAGAGTTTGCTACCCAACAGGAAGAAAGCCAAGTAAACATGGCTCAGGAAGAGAGGGCAGAGAGGTGCCCTCAGTCTTCACCTGCAGAGTGGATTGGCGGGAGGCTGCAGAAACATGTGGCTTCCTTGTATTTATCCCGTCCTTTGCGAAGTGGTTGCCAGAGCTGGGGGGCTGGGTGGAGCTGGTCAAAGCATACATAATGTCCCTTGTATGACGGGAGTCCTAGAAATCTACTGCAGGACATAATGAATATAGTTAACAACGCGGGATTGCATACTTCAGCATTTGTTAAATATGTTAAATATTATGTTAAACATTCTTATCAAGAAGAAGAGAGGGAGGGAAGAAACTTTTAGAAGAGTTAGTTAAGTTTATGGCATTGGATATGGCGACCATTTCATGGGTATACACTTATCATAAATTGCAAAGAAGTCCGCATTAAAAATGTGCAGATTTTTGCCTGTCAATCACAGCTCAATCAAACGAAATAAAAGAAATGAAACAAAAAGAACACGTGCACACAAAGAGTGGTGGATTCCTTCTTCTAAAAACAAAACAAAACAAAACATTATATTCTTAATTTTGTTTTAACTCCAATCCTTCCTTTTGATATTTTCTTTCCTTTTTCGTCTTTCTTCTCTCCCACCACCCCCATAAGGGCCACTCGCCTGCCTTACACAGCAGCTCCCAGACGCTGTGAATTGTTAATACACAGCTCTAGCCTGGTCCCTCTGTCCCTCCATGCCTGCCTGGTCCTCTCATCATCCAGACTCCTTGGTACATCAAGAGGCTCCTGTGATAGTGGCAGCTCTTAGAAGGAAAATCAAAGACACTTAGAATGGGGGACAGGCCAATGGGCTGTTTATAGAAACTGTTTTGGAAATGGTTTCAAAATTATAGAGTGACAATAAGAAAGAATCACATCTATATCGATTATGCATGTTCACCTTTTACGATTTTTTCTTTCATTTGCTGCCTCACTCGGTATATACTTTTTTTTTCTTTTTAACTGAACATTTATTTGATGGTAAATCACATCATCATCACCTTTTATCCCTAAAATGTTTTCGCTGTGTATTTCTAAGAAAAAATGTTCTCTTTTATGTCAGCAGTATTACCAACTGATTATTAGTACAGTGTGTAGGTCTAATTACCGGCTGTGTTTTATTTAGTCAGTTTATGATGTCTTTTTTTATAGTATTGGTTTTCTTCTAATAAAGGATTGATCCCATATTGTATTGTAATATCATATCTCTTTGTCTCTTTAACCTGTAAAAGTCCCCCCAGTGTTTTTAAATAGAATCTATTATAACTTCGAAGTTGTTGAAGAATTCAATTGATCAGTCATTTTTATAAACCCTTCTACCATCTGGAAATTTTTGTCTGAAGCTTATCTTCACTCAAACTCCAAAATGTGATTTTACATCTTGTATTCTTGTAGCCTGGCCACTTCTCAGGACCAGAATTAAGCCAGAATGACAATGACAGAAATAATAGGCTCTGTAGGGGATTTTCTTGAACAGAAAGACTCCCTGCAGCAAAGAGAGAGTAGGGGCAGGAATGTAGGATATTTGCAGGTAGGAGACCATGGGGAAGCTCTTGTTGCAAAGGAAACACACTAAAGAAAGAGCTGTCAACTCTGGCAGTCTGGTCACATGGGTGGGAAAATGTCCCGGCTCATACTTGATTCATTAGAATTAGCTAGAACATTAAGGACATAATAGAAAGGAAAGGGTACAGTGAGAAGGGGAGACAAATCTAAGTCTAAATCTAAATCTGAGTCAAAATCTAAATCTAAAATCTATCATCTATCTCTCTATAATTTTTAAGAGTTATTGAGAGACCAATAGAGATTTTGGTGAAAACCCAGTAAGTAAAAGTTAAATCTGTATACCAATATCAACATCTCTCTCTCTTTCTCATCTATCTACCAATGACTGAACACTATTTTTAAAAAGGTCTTGATAGACTAAAAGAGATTCTGATGTAAGGCTAGAAAGTAGAATGGAAAATCAGGATTCCTTTCCCATAGGTATAATTGAAAACAAAATAAAGATATTGCTGGATACAGCCCCAATCACTTTCTTGAAGGGTTTGAATTAACTAAGAAGATCCCACCTATTCTCCAAGTCACACTACTTTAAAGTGTGCCATTTTGGTCAGGGAGAGAGAGGACTAAAATCATTCAGAATAATATAGGAGAAGAATTTAAATGTTAGGTTGACCAAAAACTTGGATGAGAGGAGCTCTCTATCCTCAGGATATAAATGGGAGGAAGGGATCTCAGAAACCTCAGGATTGGAACAGTCCTTAAGAATTTAGGAAGGAAAATAGTTATGGAGAGATAATTAAGGAAAAAAAACAACTATGTGTTGAGGCACCTGTGTGGCACAGTTGGTTCAGTGTCCCACTCTTGGTTTCATCTCAGACCATGATCTCAGGGTCATGACATTGGCCCCCTCATTGGGCTCCATGCTCAGCGTGGAGTTTGCTTGCATTTCTCTCTCCCTCTCACTCTGTCCTTCACCTGACACTCTCTGTCTCTGTCTTTCTCTCTCTAAAATACATAAATCTTTCAAGTAACAACAGCAACAACAACAAAAACTATTTGTTGTGGGAGTGAACTAACACCTCCTTCTTGTTATCCTTACAGTATCGTTAATAGAGAACATTTTTCCCTAATGCTTCTCTGTGAAGGTGGATTTTTTTCAGGGGAAACTTGAGAGGATGTTGAGTTCTGTCTGGGTTGGTGCAAGAGGGGCTGAAAATAAGAGTAGAGGAAATTGTGAGAGCCCTGCAACTTAGCAAAATGCCCAGAAAAGTTCAAACTTCCAAGGCTGTGAGATTAATGGAGTCAAAGCCAAGCTATCTATGGGTCAAAGTTGGACCCAGCTAGTATCCTATTATGTACGGAGTAATTATACAGAGTATACATCTGATATGCTGAAAGGTTGGCATTGAAAATGAAGAAGATCTAGAGACACTAGAGGGAAAAAAATCAGCCCAGGTTGATGTGAGATTCGGCAGGCTGAAGGAATGGAGAAAAGCTGTGAGTCCACTTTCCCATCTTGTCCCATGAGAAGACTTTGTGACTACTCTGATGCACACCTACAACTCTGGGCTAGAGCATTGATTTTCAGTTGCCTAGTTGCCTGAGCTCTAGACAATGGAGGAATATTTCTCTTGTGAAAATGCTTTGTGTTCCATGACTGAGCTCACGTTCAAATTCATGTGACATTTTATCTTGTTTATTCTGTAGGGTGGAGCCCCTCTTCTGTTATTTTCTTCCTCCAGAAGGACCTGCTCCCCTCCATATATCTACAAAGCAGAGATGGAAATCAGGTAAGACAACCATAGGGCTAGCCCCCAACATACATAGATGCTTGTGTTCCTTGCACCTCTTCCCAATTTACTAAGTCAGTGTGCTTGCACAGGAAGATATCTGTAGTAGGAACTCTCAGGAAAAATTAAAAGTCTTTGTAAGGAGACGAACTGGTCCTGATTTACCCAGGACCTTGCTGATTTTAGCACCGAAATTCCCACACCCTGGAAAACCTCTATCCTGGGCATAGTGGGATGGTTGTTTCCCGATCTTCTAGGAAAGAAGTTGGAGTGGGGACACAAACATGCAGGACACAGAGTGGGGAGGAGGTGGGAAGGCAAGCAGTGTAGACATGGTTTCCCTCTGATATTGGTTACGATCATGCTAAGGCCCCTGAGACTGGGGAGGAAATCAGTAAGCCCTAATGCCCTGCACCAGTGACAAAGCTGGGTAGAGTGTGACTGCCTGGAGGCCTGAAGGCCAGCCCAGAGCTGACTACAAGTCAAACACAGATCATGGAGAGACTTCAGCCAGAGAACACCCATGTACCAGAGGGTGCAGTGGGAGGTGAAGGCAGGAATTCTTCAAGAGCCTATGATTCTAGAGAGATAGTTTAGGCCGAATGGTCCATTGGTCCTTAACCAAAATCAAGAGGTCTCCTGAGAACCAGTGAGCTGGGAAGCTCCCCCAAATTAAATGGGTATCTGAGTAGTCTGGGAGATTTAGTAACTGCAGAATGCCCTTCCGCCCCCACCACCAAGATGCTGATGGTCCAAGATCTGAAGAAGCTTCTTTGAAGGCTGCCGTGAGCTGGAGTGCAAATGAAGATGAAGCTGCACAATCACGTTCATGACAGCCGTTAAAGTGCTTCTAACTCCGATGGGTTGCCTTTTAGGGTTTCCAGGCCATGCCTATCGCCTGAGTGTGTGCACAGGAGCCCCTTCCCACATCCCCACATTCTTTATGTCTATGTGCAAGTCTCAAGAGCTCCTGAGCATTGGCCTCAGGGAAGAAAAAGAAAGGTGTGCCCTTTATTTCAATGGATTTGTTCCATGAGTGAAGGAAAAGTTAGCCAAGTTCCTGAAAAAGCTAAGTCAGTGTCAGCCTCTGAGATGATTTCTTTTCCTCCTTCCTTCACGGAACATGTGTTCATATCATTAGACACAGACAAATATTTATGAGGAGAGACTAAATTTGTCTGGATGATACATTTAGTATTTGTCTATATGTTTATCTTAGAATGGATTTTGGAATGTCATGAAAAACAATGACATTCTTTAGACCCCTGAAGATTTCCCTGGTGGTTTTTATTTTTTTAGTGTCATTTATTTCCATCTATTTGACCTGTTGAATACATCAGTTAAACAAATGTTTGCAATATTTGTCTTTCTGTGACCAGCTTATTTCATTTTGCATAATAGCCTAGTAACAGGTTCAGAATATTAGAATATCAGAATATCAGGTTCATCTATGGGATTGCAAAAAAAAAAGTACTGTGCCCAAGATTTAAAATTCTTATTTACGAATGCATTCACATCATTCTCATAATGATGTATGGCATTTAATGTAGTAGTGAAATTGTTCATGTCGGTGTCTCCAGCAACTTTTCCTTCTGTACTTGTGTTGTTCCTGTTTATATCATTTGGATATCTTTTGAAAAACAATGACATTCTTTAGACCCCTGAAGATTTCCCTGGTGGTTTTTATTTTTTTAGTGTCATTTATTTCCATCTATTTGACCTGTTGAATACATCAGTTAAACAAATGTTTGCTTATTTTACATAAATGGTTCTTTTTCTTGTTGTACAATCTCATAACTAAGTCTTAGATAGACTAAGATGGGTTCTTAGATAGGAAAATGCTTCTCCCATCGGTCTACAAAGCTGAGCCATAGCAGACGATGCTTTAAAACATAACCTGTTGGGGATAACAGTATTAGGCTTACGTGTTTTATGTTTTTGCTTTTGTAGTAAATTAAATTACCACTTTTGGATCACTTGCTACTTCATCTTCATTAGAAATTAACCCTCCAGGCAGCCCCGGTTGCCCAATGGTTTAGGGTCGACTTCGGCCCAGGGTGTGATCCTGGAGACCAGGGATCGAGTCCTACCTCGGACACCCTGCATGGAGCCTGCTTCTCCCTCTGCCTGTGTCTCTGTCTCTCTGACTCTCTCTCTCTCTTTATCTCTGTCATGAATGAATAAATAAATAAATCTTTCAAAAAAAAGAAATTAACTCTCCACTGAGGTAAGCCAAAGAGCTTAGTAAATAAAAATAAATATTAATTCTAAATTCTGTATCTTTTAATCAACTTTAATTTATCCAATCAAGATTACATGGGGAAAAACGTAATTTCCAACAGGGAGAGGTATCTTTTCTGATTACAAAATTAACAAAAATAGAGCATAGTCTTCCATCTTTACCTTTTTATTTGTTTAAAAGTAATAATTATAAATGTTTTATAGACTACAGCAGCCCAGGAAATGATTTCTGTTTTCCACATTCTTCATATGCACATAACTACAAAATCTGATTTTATTTAATAGCATGGTTTACTCACAGTCTGTAAAACTTTATATCTACCATGGGTGGAATGAGATTGTGCTCAAAGAATCCTGAAATCTTGCTTAGGTCTCTTTCTCCCCTTTTTCCATGACCTGGATCTGGGCTAGAACAGTTTAATAAGTGTTAAATGTCCGAACGGTTGTGCAGATTTTGCTTATAGGGTAATAGCAGCTCCTCAAAGAGATAAGCTTTGTTTTTCCATTTGAGTTTACTTATACCTAAAATAGTAAATGTGACATTGCCTCAGCAGTTGCCTGGCCAAAAAAAAGAAAAAGCTAATTTCATCTTTGGTTAAATATACTATTTAGCCTAAATATTAAAGGTAGGTCAGGAAAAAATAAATATAGATAGAGGTATTAGATTTCAGGAAAATGAACTTAAAATGGTTACACTCTTCATTACCCTCTCAACTCATGTGATGAGCTAAGGAGCTTTTGTGATCTGACCTGTTTACCTCTTCATCTTCCCTTTCATTCCTGCCTTTGTCCTCTCCCTGTTAGCTAGAGCCATGCTAAATTCCGTCCAGTTCTCTGACTGTGCCTTGTTTTCTTCTACATTCTTGCATGCCTAAATTCTGCTCATCTTCCAGAAATGCTTTTCAGAAGCCTTCCCAAGCTTCCACAGGTGGACAAAGTGCCCGTCCAAGTGCTGAGTGCTCCTGAGGATGAGGTGTATCACCCGCTGTGCTGGGAAATGCGGTCTCTCTCTGGACCCTAGGTCTGGAGCCTAGGTTACTTAAGGCACAGATGATTTCTTTTCCTCCTTCCTTCACGGAACATGTGTTCATATCATTAGACACAGACAAATATTTATGAGGAGAGACTAAATTTGTCTGGATGATACATTTAGTATTTGTCTATATGTTTATCTTAGAATGGATTTTGGAATAGGTATTGCCTTATTTCTTAAAGTCAACATACGCTTAGAAAAACATATGGATGTTAAATATATGTTAAGGGATGGTAATCTATTTTGTAAGAAATATTGAAAACAAAATCTTAACAGGTTTTCAAAAAATTACAATATATTAAAATGTGCTTAAAATTACAGATATAGAATCCTATTCTTAGAATTGTCGGCATGAGAAAGTATGAGAAAAACCAATAAGAAGAAGGTTTTTTAAGGTCCTCATTTGTAAGGAATCTGAGAGGACCCAGAAGGTACACCTTCTGAATGAATGCTCAAAAAGCAGTTTTGAAAGTTAGCCAGTAAAGATATTCAGAGTTTTACCAACCCTGGAGGGTCAGCCCTAAAGCAATGGGGGCGGGGGGGATAGGGCTAGTACGAGCCTAAGGGCATAGAGTCACAGGACTAATGATTGAAAGGCAAGGTCTGAAAGTGAATTACCAGAAGGAAGAAAAGCCAAGTGGCCCTGGATGGATGATGGTAGAATAAAGCACGTGGCTCAGGCCATCTGTGACCCATATAAAGAGAACAGGGTGCTCTACTGCCTTCAGGGGGCCAGGCTCAGAAGGCGACAAGAAGGGCAAAAGAGATCCCTGAAAGAGTGGAGGGGTTTTACTTCATTTTAGTCAACCTTCAATCTCTGCCTTGTAACTTCACATGTCTAGTAATTGAAAAGAATCGGAGAGCCGTGAAATGAGAGTGACATTTGGTTCTACTTGTTGGGTTCATGTTGTTGTACATGCGTGTGCAGCCAACCAGCAGTGCTCGTCATGGGCCAGATCATCTATTAATAAGGGTCTTTTCCTGAAAACCATGAAAGTGGAGAGAGAAAGAACTAGTTTCCAAAGCCTTTTGATTTGGAAAAGCATTACAAAAATCATGATTTCCATTATACAGTAAGGGAGTAGCTTTCTTTCTGTGTTCTTTCTCAGGAGGATTAACGATAGAGCGAGTCCTGTGAAATGAAGAAGAGTTGTATTATAATTTAATTCCTTGAATTTCTTGTTTCCTTGTTTTGAAGTGGAGATTTTTATTTTATTTTTTATATGTATTTTTTATTGGGTTTCAGTTTACCAACATGTATAGCATGACACCCACTGCTCATCATGTCAAGTGCCCTTCTCAGGGCCCATCACCAGTCACCCCATCTCCCCACCCACTTCCCCTTTCACTACCTCTTGTTCATTTCCCAGAGTTAGGAGTCTCTCATATTTTGTCATCCTGATTTTTCTAAGTGATGATTTTATGTATTTATTTATTTATTTTAATTTTTAAAAAGATTTTATTTATTCATGAGAGAGAGAGACAGAGACAGAGACAGAGACACAGGCAGAGGGTGAAGCAGGCTCCACGCAGGGAGCCCAACATGGGATTCGATCCTGGGTCTCGAGGATCACAACCTGGGTAGCAGACGGCACTAAACCGCTGAGCCAATGGGGCTGCCCCTAAGTGAAGATTTTATTTTATCTTATTTTTACGTTTTTAACTTTTTTATTGGAGTTCAATTTGCCAACATATAGCATAACACCCAGTGCTCATTCTTTCCAGTGCCCCCCTCATTGCCCATCACCCAGTCACCCCAAACCCCTGCCCACCTCCCCTTCCAGTACCCCTTGTTCATTTCCCAGATTAGGTGTCTCTCATGTTTTTCACCCTCACTGATATTTTCACTCATTTTCTCTCCTTCCCTTTATTGCATTTCACTAATTTTTATACCCCCAAATGAATAAGACCATATAACGTTTGTCCCTTTCTGATTGACTTATTTCACTCAGCATAATACCCTCCAGGTCCATCCATGTTGAAGCAAAAGGTGGGTATTTGTTGTTTCTAATGGTGGAGTAATATTCCATTGTATACATAGACCACATCTTCTTTATCAATTCAGCTTTCGATGGACACCAAGGTTCCTTCCACTGTTTGGCTATTGTGGACATTGCTGCTAGAAACATTGGGGTGCAGGTGTCCCAGCGTGTGACTGCATCTGTATCTTTGGGGTAAATCCCGAGCAGTGCAATTGTTGGGCTGTAGGGCAGATTTATTTATAACTCTTTGGGGATCCTCCACACAGTTTTCCAGAGTGGCTGAACCAGTTCACATTCCCACTAACAATGTAAGAGGGTTCCCCTTTCTCCACATCCTCTCCAACATTTGTTGCTTCCTTTCTTCTGTTTGGTTTTTACTGATATTCAAAAAATGTAAGACTTCTAGCTCATAACTTTGTTGCATTTCTAAGTCCTTTCCACATCAAAAGGAAATAGTGGTATTATGACTAGAAGTTTAAGCAAGTCCTAAACTATTCGAAGAAAATTCTAAAATATACATTGAGTTTCTACAAGGAAAATATTGAGTTTAAGCAAAAGAGCCAGAGCTAATTCTTCCCGAAAGTTTGTTAACTTGAATTCAGAGCCCCTTTACAAGTATATTAGATAAATAAGTAGTCCCACAGTATGAATCAATTCATGTATAAATGAGAAGCGAGCTACCATTAATGAAACTAACTCTAAAGTAGTTGACTGCCAAGCTGATTGTTAAATTGGTTATTAGTAAAACAGTAGAATAATCCCACACACTTAGAAATAAGGTCTCAGATTGGAAGAACTGGTAAATGTAGCTGCTCATAATCTAAGTTAAATAACTCCTTCACAATTTGAGTAGATATATATCAACATGGCAGTCTTATATATAATTTATGTTGTTTAGGAAATTATCTAAAAAAAAAAAAAAAAAGGAAATTATCTAATGGACTTCATGATTCCCTAGAGCTTATTTTTGACCTCCACCCAAACCCAAAGGACGCACAGTGCCCCAAGGGGAACAGGGGGCAGCTCCCACTCACCTGTGACCTGTCGCTGTGTGAGTACCTACACTTTATACACTGGGGTTCTGGGGAGAGCGGGATAGTGGGATAGTTCGGGCACTGTGAGCCAGATCCGGAGCTCCAGTGCCTTCAAATGCCTGCAGATGCAGAATAGCAGCAGGCACCGGTGGAACCCTGGGGCACCACATTTCCACCCACAATGTGGCCCCCTGTCATCACTTTAGGTCGAGGATCCAGTCAGCACTTAGCCCTGCACCCTGAAGGCCAAGGGTATGAGGGGACGTCTTTTCACCACACAGGATGGGAAAGGGATGCCAGCACCTTCCCACATCCTTAGTTGCACTCCTCAGGCCCTCCAGGCCTCCCACCCTTCTAGGTAGACTTGGTGTCCCAGCTGTCCTCCCACCCCCAAGGGTTCACAGCATGGATTTTGCACTTAAGAACATTTCAGAGGCTCCGGGTGATTCAGTCAGTTAAACGTCCTCTCTTGATATTGGCTCAGGTCAGGATCTCGAGGTTGTTATGTGGAGCCTTACCTGGGGCTCAGGCCCTGGGTGGGTGGGGAGTCTGCTTCAGTCTCCCTTTCCCTCTGCCCTTCCACTTCACTGTCTCTCAAATTTTTTATAAATCAACATTGAAGACATTGGAGAAATCTTTATCATCTCTGCAGAGGTGCCTTCATATGTGTAATGGCTGTGTAAATGCTTTTTTTTTTAATTTTCATTTCTGTGGATTAAATTCCCAGGAGTGCTACTGCTGAATTATGTGGTAATTGTATGCAAAAAAAATTTTTTTGAGAAAACTGCTAAACTCTTTCCCAGGAGTGATTTTAAGATTTTACAAAACTGTGTGGAAACAGTTTTTTCAAAGCAGTTGTCTGTAGATACTTAAGTGTGACAATTGGACCCTCAGGTGAGATTTATTTAGCCTTTGATAAAACTGCTGAACTCTCTTCCAAAGCAATTGTATTTATATCCACAGCATGAAGTAATGTTCCTGTCATGTACCACCCTCCAGCAACTAGTATCCTCCTTCTTGGGACTTTAGCATTTCTAGGGGCACCTGGGGGGCTCAGTTGCTTAAGTGTCTGCCTTTGGCTCAGCTCATGATCCCTGAGTCCTGGGATCGAGCCTCCCATCGGGCTCCCTGCTCTGGGGGGAGTCTGTTTCTCTCTCCCTCTGCCTACTTCTATCCGTACTTGCTTGCTCACTCTCTGTCAAATAAGTAAATTTAAAAAAAAATAAAAATAGCATTTCTAAAAGTTGTGTAGCACCATCTCACTGTTGTTCACATTGGCAACTTCCTAATGCTAGAGGATGTAGAGCATACTTTTGTAGGCTTGCTTATTTTTTTGTGTGTGTGTGTGTGTGTAGGCTTGCTTATTATCTGTGTATCATTTTTGTCCAGGAGTCTGCTCAGATAGTCACCCATTGTTAATTAAGTTATCTGTCCTCTTATTAAGAGGCTTTTTTGTGTAGATTGAATAAAATTAGTTTGAATATCATGTGTGTTTTGAACAAATATTTTCTTCAAAAAAAAATATTTTCTTCAGTTTGTGAGTGGTCTTTAGGTTGTCTGGGCAATGTCTTTCACAGAGTAGCAGTATTAAATTTGTTAAGTTCACATTATGTTTTTTTCTTTCCTGGATCATGTTTGGGTTGTGTATTAAAACGCACCACCAAACTCAAGGTCTCGTAGATTTTATGTTGTCTTTTTGATGTTTTGATAGCTGCATGTTTTAAGTTTACATACAATGTTGAGTGAATTTGATGGACATTGTAAAAGTTTTTCCCACATTTCATTTCATATCCTCTGGTTTCCAATTAGTTGTTCCTTAAGTATTTCTGGAGGAGCTGGGACATTGTAGCACATTTTAGTGAGCCATTGCAAAGCTTCTAGGACTCAGCTGCAGCCTGGAAGGAGGCAGGTGGGGCCCTGTCAGTGAGGACCCCGCCTCCTGGAGACCCCTGCAGTGCCTGAACACCCTGCAGGGGGCGCCTGAGCGCAGGCGCTGCCCCCGAAGGGCTGGCAGGTGCAGGGGGCCTTGTCCACCTGCAGGAACAGGAGCCCCCGCGCTGGGGAGGCTTGGGGAGCACGTGGGTCCGCGGCCACTCTGACAGCAGCCCCGGCCTCCTTAGGCCCCTGGTTGAGGCTTTGGCAGAGGTGGGGCCGCGTTCACACTGACAGGAGCCTCTGGCCTCCCCAGAACCTGCTGTTGAGGATTCGGGAAGACATGGGGCCACGTCGACGCAGTGGGAAGCCTGGCCTCCTCAGGACCTGTGGGCGTGAGTATGGGGCCTGATGTAGGGCCTGACATGCCTCCAGAAATTGGCCTTTCAGGACCTGCTGTGGAGACTTCTGGAGGCATTGGCCGGGTCCAGGGCCACATCAGCAAGGACTCTTCAAAACCACAAGGTAAGGGATAAGTTCGAGTTAATTCAGAGTTAGGGGGTCGGGTAGGGTTAGGGCTTAGGGTAAGGGGTTAGGGAAAGGGTTGGGTTGAGGTGAGGTTTAGGGTTAGGGTTAGTGTTTAGGGTTAAGGGTTAGGTTTAGTGTTTAGGGTTAGCATTATGGTTGGGGTTGGGTTAGGAGTTAGGTGTTAGGGTTTAGGGTTACTGTTACATTTGGGTTAAGGGTTAGGGTTAGAGGTTTGGGTAGGGGGAGGGTTTAAGTTTAGGGATGAGGGTTAAGGGTTAATGATTGGGGTTATGGTTAGGGGCTAGGGTTATGGGCTATGGCTAGGGTTTGTTAGGTTCTGGATTTGAGGTAGGGTTACAATAGAGGTAGGGTTAGGGTTAAAGGGATAAGGTAACGTTTCAGTGTTTAGGATTAGGGTTTAGGGTTTAGGGTTTAGGATTAGGGTTGGGGTTAGGGTTAGGTTTGGAGTCACAGTTAGGTGTATGGATTAGGGGTTAGTGGTTCCTGTTTGGTTTTCAGTTAGTGATAGGTCCAGTTTTAGGCTAAGTGAAAGTTAGGATTGAGATTAGGGTAGGGTTATTGTCTGTACACAGGTAGAGATTGGATCTGGGCATGTGCCTGGCACTGGGATTCCGAGTATCTTCAATGGGTTCATTTTAAGTGTTTTGTTTAGGTTTGGGGCTAGGGTTTGTGTTTGGCATCCATCCATTCAGAGGCCTCCCCAGAGAATCAAATTCCATGCCTCTGCTGGGGTGAGAATAGACATGGCAGACACCTCCTGAGCTAAGGAGGGGATATGTGGCTCTAAATATGATTTATTTGGATTTTCAAGTTCCTTACTCTTTTTTTCTTGTGTGCACTGGTGTCCTTAATAGTAACAATTGTTATTTTAAAGTTTTACTTTAATTCCTGTTTCTTAACACAGTATAATATTGGTTTCAGGTGTACAAGATAGTGATTCAACCCTTGGATTCAATGCCTGGTACTCATCCCAGGTGCCCTCCGTCATCCCCATCCTCCATTTCCCCATCCCCCCTCACATTCCTCTGGTACTTATTAGTTTCTTTTCTATGGTTAAGAATGTGTTTTTTGGTTTGCTTCTCTCATCCCCCCCCCCCTTTGCCATTTTGTTTTGTTTCTTAAAATCCACATATGAATGCAGTTGTATGGTATTTGTCTTTCTCTGACATATTTCAGTTAGTATAATTTTAGTCGCTTTTTCCACATCATTGTAAATGGCTTCACTTCATCCTTTCTGATGACTGAGTGATACCGCTGTGTGTATCTTTACCACATCTTTTCCGCCCATTCATCTGTCTATGGACACCTGCGCTGTGTTCATAATTTGGCTAGCTCTTGTTAATGCTGCTATAAATACTGGGCTGTATGTCCCCCTTCGAATCTGTACTTTTGATCCTCTAGGTGTGCAATTTCTGAATCGTAGGATAGTTCTATTTTGAACTTCTAGAATAATCTCCATACTGTTTTCCACAGTATGCTACAGGCTGCACCTGTTTGATTCCCACCATAATTGTTTTTTTTTCCCACCATAATTGTTAAGAGGGTTCCCATTTCTCCCCATCTTCACCAATATCTGTTGTCTCCTGTGTTGTTAATTTTAGCCATTATGACAAGTGTCAGGGGATATCTTATTGTGGTTTTGATTTGCATTTCCCTGATGATGGGTGTTGTTAAGTGTCTTTGCATGTGTGTGGTGGCCACCTGGATGTCTTGTTAGAGAAAATGTCCATTCGTGTCTTCTGCCCATTTTCTATTGGATCATTTGTGTTTAGGATGCTGAGATTTATATTTGCTTTATATATTTTGGATACTAAGTCGTTACTGTATGTGTTGTTTAAAAATATCTTCTCTCATTTTTTATGTTGCCTTTTAGCATTGGTTGTTTCCTTTAGTGTGCAGAACCTTTTCAACCTGACGAAGTCCCAACAGTTTATTTTGCTTTTGCTTCACTTGCCTCAGAGGCATATCTAGAAAGATCCAATGGCCAAAATGTTAAGCTCAGAATTGCCTATTGTTTCTTCTTTTTATGGTTTCAGGTCTCACATCTAGGTCTTTAATCCATTTGAATTTATTTTTGGCATAAGGTGTAAGAAAGTGATTCATTTTCATTCTTCCACATGTGGCTGATTAGTTTTCCCAACACCGTTTGTTGAAGAGACTGTCTTTTTGGCATTGCATATTCTTTCCTGCTTTGTTGAAGATTAATTGAGCATAGAGTTACAGGTTGGTATCGTGTTTCAGTTTTCCATTCTGTTCTATTGATCTGTGTGTCGTCTTCTTGTGCCTGCACCATACTTTTTTGATTACTGGAGCTCTGTAATATAACTTGAAGTCTGAAATTGTGATGGTCCAGCTTTGGTTTTCTTTCCCAACACCGGTTTGTCTACTATCAACCTTTTGTGGTTCCATACATATTTTAGGATTCTTTGTTCCAGCTTTGGGAAAAAATGCTATTGCTATTTTGATAGGGATTGTATTAAGAAATTTTATTTATTTATTCATGAGAGACACAGAAAGGGAGGCAGAGTACAGGCAGAAGCAGGCTCCCTGTGGGGAGCCTGATGTGGGATTGATCCAGCATTCTGGGATCATGACCTGAGCCAAAACAGATGCTCAACCACTAAGCCACCCAGGTGCCTCTTTGATTCAATGTCTTTGCCAGTTATGGGTCTGTTCACATTTTCTATTTCTTCCTTTTAAAAAAGGTTATATAATGTACTCATGACACACACACACACACACACAGAGAGAGAGAGACAGAGAGAGAGAGAGAGAGAGAGAGAGAGAGAGAGAGAGAATGGCAGGCATAGACACAGGCAGAGGGAGAAGCAGGCCCCATGCAGGGAACCCGACTTGGGACTCGATCCCGGGTCTCCAGGATCACGCCCTGTGATAAAGGTGGCATTAAACAGCCGAGTCGCTCGGTTGCCCTTCTATTTCTTCCTATTGCAGTTTTGGTAGTTTGTACATTTCTAGGGATTTATACATTTCTTTCCAGTCTTCCAGCTTGTTGGCATATAGTTTTTCATAGTATTCTCTTATAATAGTTTCCTTTTGTGGTGTAGATGTCTCCTCTCTCATTTGTGATTTTATTATTTAGGTCGTTACTCTTGTTGATAAGTATGGCTAAGGTTTGATCCATTTTATTAATTAGTTTGAAGTCCCAGCTCTTAGTTTCATTATTCAGTTCTACTGTTTCGTTGTTGTTTCTGTTTTGCTTATTTGTGATCTCATGTTTATTACTTCCCTTCTTCAGGCTTTACGCTTTGTTTGCTTTTCCTTTCCTAGATCCTGTAGGTATAGGGTTAGGTTGTGTACTTGAGATTTTCTTGTGTCGTGAGGTAGTACTGTATTGCTATGTGATTCCCCCTTAGGACTGCTTTTGCTGCATCCCAGAGGTTTTGACAAATGTTTTCATTTTCATTTGTTTCCATATATTTTTTAAATTTCTTCTTTTTTCCTGGTTGCCTCATTCATTCTCTAGTAGGATGTTCTTTAATCTCCACATATTTGAGGTCTTTCCAAAATTTTTCTTGCAGTTGACTTCAAGTTTCATAGTGTTTTGGTCTGAAAATGTTATTGGTATGATCTCAATCTTCTTGTACCTGTTGAGGCTGATTTGTGTCCCATGATGTGATCTGTTCTGGAGAATGTCCCATGTGCACTTGAAAGGAATGTGTATTCTTCTGGGGTAGGATGAAATATTCTGAATATATCTGTTGAGTCCACCTGGTCCGGTGTCTCAAAACCATTGTTCCCCTGTTGATTTTCTGCTTAGATGGTCTCTCCATTGCCATAACTGGGTGTTAAAATCCCCTGTCATTGCATTATTATCAGTGAGTTTCTGTATGTTTGTTGTTCATTGGTTTATATATTTAGGTACTCCCATGTTGGAGGCATAAGCATTTACAGCTGTTGGATCTTCTTGATGGATAGTCCACTTAATTATGAATTAATGCCCTTCTGCTCTCTTGGTCCAGTATTTGTTTTTTCTTTATGTTTTTTTAAAGATTTTATTTATTTATTCATGAGAGGCACACAGAGAGAAGCAGAGGCAGAAACGTAGGCAGAGGGAGAAGCAGGCTCCCCAAAGGGAGCCCAAGTGGGACTCGATCCTGGAACCCTGGGGTCACACACTGAGTCAATACTAGATGGTCAAACACTCAGCCACCAGGTGTCCCCAACGTTTGGTTTCAAATCTAGTTTGTCTGATATGAATATGTGTCCTCCAGCTTTCTTTTGATGTCCATTACCATGATACATGATTTCCCATCCCCTGACTTTCAATATGTTGGTGTCTGTCGGTCTAAAGTGATCATATGGTAGGCAGGATATAGAGGGATCTTGTATTTTAATCCACTCTGATACCCTATATCTTTTGATTGGGGCCTTTAGTCCATCTACATTCCGAGCGATATTTGAAAGATATAAATTGAGTGACTTGGTGTTACCAGTAGAGTCAGTGTTTCCAGTGAAGTTCTCTGGTCCTTTCTAGTCTTTGATGCTTTTGGTATCTTCCCCCACCCCCACTAGAAGAGTCCCCCTTAAAAATTTCGTGCTGGACTGGTTTCATGGTCATGAACTCCTTTATTTGTTGTCTCTCTGGGAAACTCTTAATGTCTCCTTCTATCCTGAATGACAGCCTTGTTGTATAAAGAATTCTCATCTGCATACTCTCCCCATTCAACATACTGAATATTGCCTTCCACTGCTTTCTGGCCTTTCATGTTTGTGTGGACAGATCTGCTGTGAACTGGATTTGAATTCCCGTGTAGGTTAAGGACTCTCGCTGCCCCGCCACTTTCAGGTTTCTTTCCTTGTGTGTGTATTTTGTGAATTTGACTCCGATGTGCCTTGGCGATGGTCAGGTTTTGTTGAATTTAGTGGGAGTTCTCTGTGCTATTGGTTTCAGTGTCTGGGACCTTCCTTACATTAGAGAAGTTTATATAATTTGTTCAAATAAAACTTGTGCCCCTTTTTCCTCTCTCTACATCTTCTGAGTCTCCTACGATATGAATGTTATTGTTTAATAAGAGGCTGAGTTCCCTAAGTCTGCCTCTGTGGTCCATTACCTTTCTTGTTTTTAGGGATTCCTCTTGGGACTGCATCTTAGTTATAGCATTTTTAATGTCAGCCTGACTAGATGTTAGTTCTTTTATCTCTACTGTAAGGTATTGTGTAGTGTCTTCTAAGCTCTTTGTCCAACCCAGCTACTATCTTTATAATTATTGTTTTAAATTCTAGGTCAGACATCTTACCTTTATCTGCATTGATTAAACCCCTGGCTCTGAGTGCTACCTCGTGTTCTTTTTGGAGGTGAATTTCTCCACCTCATTATTTTTT
The DNA here is from genome assembly GCF_018345385.1 of Vulpes lagopus. Taxonomy (NCBI): domain Eukaryota; kingdom Metazoa; phylum Chordata; class Mammalia; order Carnivora; family Canidae; genus Vulpes; species Vulpes lagopus. The sequence continues at coordinate 51,425,735 of NC_054831.1, read as the reverse complement.
CCAGAAAGGAAGGAAGAGAGAAAAAGAAAAAACAGGGAAAACAACAATAACCACAAAAAAGTCCCCAAAACAAGATCCTGGGTGTGTTTTAGCTTGCTTGTTAATTATTAATTAATTGTTAGAAGAATCTAGACCGAAAATAAGAAAGAAAATTAAATTACAATTAAAGTAATAAAAAATAAGAAATATATAATATGTACATAACAATTAAGATTAAGAAATTAATAAAAATAATTGAAGATAATAAATGAAAAATAAATAAAGAACAAAGTTCAAAGGAAGCCAGATCCTACTTTCCCCTTTGAGCTGAAGCTTTGCAGGCCTCTGTGATCAGTACACTTTGTAGGAGCCAGTGGTCTGTGCAGGTCTTCTGGGGAAGAGCCCTGTTATGCTGATTGTCAGGTGTGCACTTGCCTTAGTGGAGATGCACCTGCAGGGCTCAGAGGCGGGGCTCGGTGTAAGTGCCTCTGGCATCCACCAGGCGGCGCTGTGCTGCTCCGTGAATACTCACAGGGCTGATGGGCTGGATGGAGGGTGAGGGCTCTGTGTTCCCTGGCCCTGGAGCTGAACATCCAGCCCCTCAGTCTGTAGTGAGCCTTCACAGAAGAGCCATCAAGCCCTCTTGTCTCCCAGTTTGTGTCAGAGCGCTGCATTCACCCTCCCTGTGTCTGAGCTTTTTTATTTTTTTAAAATCTAAGATGAGTGACTGAGTTTCAAAAATCCAAAATTTAGGGCCTCCCTTGGAGACCTCTGCTCTCCCTGCCCCAGAGGGTCACCTCCGTCTTTCTGCCCTGTAAGGTCACCTCTCTCTTCTGTCCCAGTAAAGCAGTCCCTGGGGACTGCATGGGTTTGCAGTTCATGGCCACACAGAGCAGAAAGCTGGCCTTTAGATGCAGTGCTATCAGCCGGTTTCCCCATTTCTGTGCCTGGGAACAGTTGGCACCACTGTCCTTGTGACCCCACGGACCCTAAGCACACCCAATGACTCGTGGGGGTGGCCCTCACTTCATCACCTGAGTGCCGTTAAGGCCGGTATGTCCCCCACACTAGCCGACTACTGAAAGTTCTGAATTTGTGCTGTGCTGATTATGATCCTGTGTGTAGAACTGTAAGCTGGCTCCCTGCCCCTATGGGATGTGGAGATGTGTCTCCCCAGATCAACTGATCGATTGATTTTTTTAAGACTTTCTTTTTCTGTAATCTCTACACCTAACATGGGCCTGAACTCACTACCCCAAGACCAAGAGTCACCTGTTCTTACCAACCACACTGAGCCTGCCAGGCTCCCTGTGATGGATTGATACCTATTAATTGAAGCAGACATACAGCATGTGTCAGGGCAGAAATGGAGCCCACACTCTGAGGATTGGTGGAGTCATTGGATCTTGATAAATGTTAAAGAAAGCATAGTTCCTCTGGGATCCAGGGAGCAGGGACAACATGTTAAAAGTTGACAATTTCCTCACCAGTAGTCATTTTACTGATGATTGATTTAAAATGCTCTTCAATGGCTAACGTCATACTACGATTTGGATATAGCAGGTGGTTCTTGGACTTGGAGGTAGCTAAAGCTCCCTCGTCATGGACTCAATGTTCCAGTTGGATGCAGAGATAGGCAATCAAGCAAAGAGTTATAAAACATGGCACTGGGGTGCCTGGCTGCCTTGGTCAGTGGATCTTCATGTCAGGGTTGTGAGTGTAAAATCCATATTGGATGTAGAGATTACATAAAAATAAAATATTTTAAAACTAATGAATGGATAAAGATATAAAACATGATATCGAAGGTCATTGCTTGCTTCTGGAAAATACTCGAACCAGACTATGGCTAACCTACAACCTATTCTTATTTGCTCCCGGTTTCAGTATTTTACCCAGATGATGCTCCCCACAAGTGACGGTCCAGCACAAGTGGGATTGGGCTTCTTTCATGGTAAGACTTTGTTTCCCCACGATCTGCAAGGAGAGAAGAGCTGTGAAGGCACGAGTTAGGTGGATCAGCACAAACCTGGGCAATAATAATTTCTGAACCTGGCAGGCAAAGCTCTGCCTCCTTGTAGGACCCAATGTCATGAAAAAGCCTGTATGTCATTGGCTTGGATGAAGGTTGGAGGCTGAAGTAGAATTATGAAGAACAAAATAGGGGGAATACCTGAAATAGAAAGAAGGACAAATTTCACCATGTGTCATCTTCGAAGGGATCTGGTGTCCTTTGCTAAGAGGGAGCCCACCCTCTGTAAGATGTTTCCTACCGCTCCTTGCTGTCAGAACCCAGCAGGCACATCTCCATGCCTCCAACGCTTCTGTGCAGTCGTGATTTGTAGGATCTTCAATCTATTCTCCCGTGTGACCAAAGCATCGTGTATGCAACCATTCTGCTGTTGTTTGACAACAATAGGGGGATTCCAACGTTTGTTCATTTTGGGGTGTGTGTGTATCTCTCGACCCTCAGTTATGTGATCCTTGGGCTGTGTCATCCTAACACCTAACTGGCTGGAAACCACAATCTTTATCACGGTAGGTGCTGGCATTGGGTGGCTAGTTGGATTCTCCCAGTCAATCATGGGATTCTTTGTGCACTGATTCTTGGAGGGTCAACTGAGTTTGAAGGTCCAACTTGGTGACAGTTACGTGTCTGGCAGTGGTTCCAGCTGAGCACCACCTGCCTCTCCTTCCTCGATGCCTCTCAAGCTGGAGCCACACATCAGGGCCGCCCTGTCAGGGAACTCCTGAGGAGGAAGCTGCCCAATGGAGGGAGGCCTGAGGCTGCCTGTGTGTGCAAGTCGGGGTGGGGAGGGGCTGGGGTCCCTTGGTCGCCTGGGCTCCAGGCCCCCGGGCTGAGCCCCACTCTCCCCCAGCCACTACTTGCTAGGACATGGAGGATCCTTCCACACACTGGTGCAGGAGATGCTGCAGCACAAGCTGTGCCAGCTGAGCCTGCCCAGTGAGGGGGCCCAGGTGCATGAGCTGCAAGTGCGTGCTGTCCTGAGTCCCTTCCTGGGCCACACTTACAGTCCTGCTGGCCCTCTGTGCCCCAGGAGCACAGGCTCAGGGTGAGGAAGGATGGAAGTGCCCCCAGAGCCCAGCCAGTCCAGGCTCCCTGGACAGAGGGAGCCCAGACCTCCCAGGGCGCTTTGCACAGACCTTCCTGAACTGAGGCCACAGGCCCCTGGCTGTCACTCTCTCCCAGCCCCAACCTGTCCTGCAGGGTACAGGCTGAGTTGCAATAAGTCTGTAATGGTCCTGCCCCTGGCATCTGGTTGACCTTCGAAGGCACATGGGCAGGTCAGCTTCTTGTGCCTCGTGGCACCTGTGCAGGGGCTGGTCAGGGGTTTGGGCAGTGCCCCCTCCTCCTTTCTGGGGGTCTGTCCCTGCCACCTGGACAGAGCTCTGGGAGATGCAGAAATGGGCTGGCCATGTATTTTAACACAACCACACTTTATTGAACATTCAACAGCAAATGTGCTCAGAGCAGAGGGTGCCCTCCTTCTCCTGGGAAGGGAGATCTTCCTGTCCTTTAGGGGAAAGCCAAAGTCACATGGAGGTGCAGGTACTAGAGTACCCCAGCTTGGAGCCTGGGCAGACTCCGTGTGGGATGCATGTCCTGAGGTTGGGACCTGGGGATAGCAGACATGACCCGGACCTGCAGCTTAAGGGTTCCTGCGCTGGGTCCCAGCAAGTCAGTTGGACCCTGGCCTCTGGCCCACTGGTGCCAGGTGACTGACTGCTGGAGACCCAGCATGTGGAGGAGCCTGCCTCCTAGTGTGGTTGAGGGTGTGGTCCGGCGGACTGCCTCTGCTGCCCCTGTCCTGGGTTGTCCTGTTTTTCCCAGCCCTGTCCCAGAGAGTGACCTGGATCTGTGGGGCACACCAAAGACCCAGAAGGACACATCCTGCTCTTAGAGGGTTGCTGAACCTTGGGGCGGAACCCAGAGCAGGTCAGGGCCATGGAGGGCTCAATTCCATCAGTCTTCATTCTGGCCTTGGGGGGCTCATATTGACCCTGCCTCCCCAGAGCCCTGGGAGAGGCCAGATCAGGTCCTTTTTGGTCAGGAACTCTTCTCCTGTTGGGGGGGCGCCCTCCAGGAAGGACAGTGAGATGAGGCAGGGCATGGTGTCAGTTGGCCAGAGCCTCCACACGCTCTGCTCCAGAGGCCCACAAGCATCGAGCTTCCCTGTAGACGCAGAGGTCAGAGGTTTATTTGGATTTTCAGATCTGGGACTTGATTATGGGACTTCAGAATCAGGCCCTGAGCCAAAGGCAGAGACTCAACCGCTGAGCTACCCAGGAGTCCCTTGTCACTAAATTTAAAAAGTAATTTCAACTAGTACATTTAAAAATGTATCACTTCTATGTTTATATAATTGTTGGGCTTACCAGAATTTATAATGATAAATAAAATGCCTTTAAGAATTGTGTTTAAATTTTAATTATTTATTTCCAATCCCATGAGTCTTTCAAGAAGAAATCCTATTTGCAAATTCTTTACATATTGTGAAGATTAATTAAAAGCAGAATGCCAACTTTACAACTTTACATAAGGAGAAAAATTCCAATATCTCTACTAAAAATTCAGTAACAGATCATCCCCCAATCCAGGTATGATAAAGACTATTTCAGTCTTTAAAAAAAAAAAAAGAAGAAGAAGAAGAAATTTTAGAGACTAATGTAGGGTATCCAAAGCACAATTTGTTCTCATCAGTAAGACTTCAAAAATCACAGACTACACAAACTGGATGAAGCTCACAGCCCTGTTAGTGTTGAGTCTATTTATGAGAGCTAAAAGCTGTTCTCCAAATAATTGCTTTACATTATCATTCAATTCGATGGTTAGATGTAAAACTTTTAAGAGGTTTTCCAAACTATGAATCCTATGAACAATATTGCTCTGGAAAACATGCCGCTAAAAATAATTTTCCTGAATTATCTTCTGGTGGCCACCCACAAAAAAATACCTGATGATTGGGGATCCCTGGGTGGCTCAGTGGTTTAGTACCTGCCTTCAGCCCAGGGTGTGATTCTGGAGTCCCGGGATCGAGTCCCACATCGGGCTTCCTGGGTGGAACCTGCTTCTCCCTCTGCCTGTGTCTCTGCTTCTCTCTATATATATCTCTCATGAATAAATAAATAACATCTTTTAAAAAATACCTGATGATTTTGAATGTGCCACTTGTATATCATGTGCACCAGATATCTATCTGAACAGGCAGACACAAACAGTCTCTTCTAAAATTAAATTACCCGACATTTCTGTATCAATCCAAATTGTTGCACTTATTTATCATTTCTGTGGACTTCGTTCTTCAAAAGTACTGGTGGTGAACATTTGTACAAGAAGATCATAGATATCTTCTGCGGTGGTACCACCCACAGCATCGCACAGTTCCTGTCATTATTTTCCCTTTTCGAAGCTCATTGCATCTTTATATCTCAAAGGCACAAATTTTATAAAATGTACCAGCAGGTCTGCTTTCTGGCAAGTAATTGCCTAGAATGTTAAGTACTTCTTTGTTCTCTGAATGTATCTTACACTTTTCCTCTATTGTTATTTGCTTCATTTGATTTTTTTTCCTCTGTGTTTTACTTTATAAGCCAGAATTATATTTGTATGGTAAATGTGATTAATGCAATCCCATAGACACTTTGGTCATACCACAGATTATAACTGGGCTTTCCCACATGCCAGTTTGGATAGTATTTATAAAATACTTTGTTCCTCATTGGAATCATGAGCCCACAGTTGTTGTTGTTTTTTTTAATAATAAATTTATTTTTTATTGGTGTTCAAAAAAAATAAAATTTAAAAGCCTGGTGGATTATTGGTGAGTTCAGCCAGGATTCTCTCCTTGTAAACTGTATATTAAAAAATCCTTATGGGCTGGAAAACCAGTTTTCAAAATGTCAGCACCATCAACAGAGGAACAAACAAGGTGAAGGCTATGAATGGTTTGGGAATCCCAAGCATACAGTCAGGGCCGGACTCACGAGTGTGCCAAGTGTGTAGTTGCAGAGACCACAGGCTTGGTTTAATGTTGTCTTGTCAGAGACTTGAGATTCCTAATCATTTTGAGCAAGGAGCTCCACATTTTTACTTTCCTGGAGGATGGGCAAGTCATAGTGCCTCTCCCGCATACAGGGGTTTGCTCCTATCCTTCAGTATGTGTTCCCCACAGAAGAATGTAACAGAGGGAGGAGGCAATGTGGCGCAAGATTAGGGGGCCTCCCCTCGTCTGGCCCTCAAACACACCTAGAGAACTTTCAAAACCTCCTGAGCACCCACGAATTTGACCTTACTGGAAAGAGAGAACAGCTGGAATGCTACAGAGAGAAAAGTTTTTGCTTCGGACTAGGGAGGAAGGCTGAAAAAATAAATAAAAGTGAAGCGGGGGCAGGGGAGCCGTGAAAGCCTCCAGGGCATGAAAGTCCAGCCCTGGACAAGCGGGCACTTTACAAACCTGCTCCTGAATATTCCCCTGAGGGAAACGTGCTGAGCAGGGAAATGGGGCTGAACCGCAGGAGGGGCAGTGAAGCCTCAAGGTTCCCGGGACACAGTAAGAAGAGGGGCACCAGGGAGACACCTCAGCACCAACTGCAGTCCCACCTACATAAAGGGCTGGAGCATCAGAACCCACGGGGGCATTTATGGGGCAGCTTCGAAGCTCCCTTTGGCCTAGAGCCTGGCAACTGATGGAGGTGGCTGTCCTCTGTTCCCTTCGGAAGCCGAGGTCCCTGGGAGCACGGGGCCAGCGGCACAGGGCCCCGGGTCCCAGGGCGCCCAGGGGGACAATGCCAGCTCTCCTGGGTTCCCCTTGGGACAGGTGGAAGTGGGGAGGGCACAGGAAAGCAACAACTCTCCTGCTGGGCCTCTAGGCAACAAAGGCCTCAGGGGATAGACAGCTCCCACTGAGCCCAGCACCTGGCAGGGGGCGGGGCATCTCCCCCCAGGCATAGGCACCTGAGCATCAGGGCAGCAGCCCCTCCCCCAGAAGTCCAGCTGGAAGCACAGGGGAAGAGCAGATTACTGAATAAGCAGCCCCGGAAAGCTCCAGGACTGAGGAAAAATAGCATATAGATCTAGAGGGTTTTTTCTTTTCTTTCCTTTCTTTCTTATTTTCTTTTCGTCTCCTCTTTTTCTTTTCATTATGACTCATTTTTTTAAAGATTTTATTTTTTATTTATCCATGAGAGACACAGGCAGAGGGAGAAGCAGGCCCTATGCAGGGAGCCCAATGTGGGCCTCGATCCGGGTCTCCAGGATCACACCCCGGGCTGCAGGCGGTGCTAAACCGCAGCACCACCGGGGCTGCCTTTTTTTTTTATTTTTAAGATTTTATTTTTTATTTATTCATGAGAGAGACAGAGCGAGAGAGAAAGAGAGAGAGGCAGCGACACAGGCAGACGGAGAAGCAGGCCCCATGCAGGGAGCCATTATGACTCATTTTTATATCAAGTTAAAAACTTCCAATATTTTGCTTTTCCTTCCATAGCTACTATATTTTACCAACTCTTCGTTTTTAAGTTTTTTCCTTTTTGACTTTCATATTTCTACAATTACATGTCTTCGATATATCTTTCACTTCTGGATTCCCTTCAGCATAATCAATAAAATTTTGGTAGATATATGAGATACAGGGTTTTGTTTTTTGTTTTTTTGTCTTGTTTTGTTTTACAACGGTGGAAATTAGTACCTTCTACCACATGACAAAATACGCCCAGAACCAAGGTAACACTGTTAGTCGATCGGAAGAAAAAGGTGAAAAATGTAAAAGAAAATATATGGTTAAAGTGGCAATTTACATGTTCAATGCAATCCCTATCAAAATACCATGAGCTTTTTCACAGAGTTGGAACAATTAATCTTAAGATTTGTAATGAGTCAGAAAAGCTCCTGAATAGCCAGAGGAATATTGAGAAAGAATACCAGTGCACGGTGCATCACAATGCTGGATTTCAAACATCATTACAAAGCTGAGATAATCAAGACAGTGTGGTACTGGCACAAAGACATAGATTAGGAGAACAGAACAGAACAGAGAACCCAGAAATGGGCCTTCAATCTGTGGTCAACTAGTATTTGATAAAGCAGGAAAGAATATCCACTAGAAAAAGGATAGTCTCTTCAATAAATGGTTTTGGGAAAATTGGGCAGCCACATACAGAAGAATGAAACTAGACCATTCTGTTACACCAGACCCAACAGTAAACTCAAAACTGTTGAAAGATCTGAATGTGGGACAAGAATCCATCAAAATCCTAGAGAACACAGGCAACACCCTTTTTGAACTCGGCCAGAGCAACTTCTTGCACGATACATCTCCAAAGGTAAGGGAAAGAAAAGCAAGAAAGGAACTATTGAGACTTAATCAGTATAAAATGCTTCTGCACAGCAAAGAAACAATCAACAAAACTAAAAGAAAACCTACAGAATGTGAGGAGATATTTACAAAACATGTGAGATAAAGGAGTATTATCCAAGATCTATAAAGAACATATCAAACTCAACACCCAATTCACAAATAATCCAATCATGAAATGGGCAGAGGACATGAACAGAAATTTCTCCAAAGAAAACCCACACATAGCCAACAAGCACATGAGAAAATGCTCTGCATCACTTGACATCAGGGAAACAGAAATCAAAACCACAATGAGATACTACCTCCCACCAGTGAGAATAGCGAAAATTAACAAGACAGGAAACAACAGATGTTGGTGAGGATGTGCAAGGGGGAACCCTCCTGCACTGTTGGTGGGAATGCAAGCTGATAGAGCCACTCTGGAAAACATTCGGAGGTTCCTCAAACAGTTAAAAATAGGGCCACCGTATGATGCAGCAATTGCACTGCTGGGTATTTACCCCAAAGATACAGATGCAGTGAAACACCAGGAAACCTGCACCCCAATGTTTACAGCAGCAATGTCCACAATAGCCAAACTGTGGAAGGATCCACGATGTCCATTGAAGGACAAATGGATAAAGAAGATGCAGTCCATATATACAATGGAATAGTACTCAGCCCTCAGAAAGGATGAAGACCCACCCTGTGCTTCAAGGTTGATGGAATCGAAAGGCATTATAGTGACTGAAGGAAGTCAATCAGAGAAAGACAATCATCATATGGTTTCACTCCATGAGGAATGTAAGAAATAGTGAACGGGACTATAAGGAAAGGAGGCAAAGTGAGTGGGAAAAATTAGGGAGACAAACCATGAGAGATCTCTAACCCTAGGAAATGAACAAAGGGTAGTGGAAGGGGAGGTGGGCGGGGTTTGTGGTAACTGGGTGATGGACACCGAGGAGGACAGTTGAGGGGTTGAGCACTGTGTGTTATACTCCATGTCCTCATATCGAACTTCAATGAAAACAAAAAATAGAATAAATGGTAAAGCAAAAATGACCCTAACAACAAACCCCCTAAAAAGCGAGATCCTGGGTGTATTTTGGCCTGCTTTTAAAAAGAATCTAGATCCCAAAATAAGAAAGAATTTTAAAGTACAAGGAAAGTAATCAAAATAAGAAATATATAAAGTATATACATAGCAATTAAAATTAGGACTTTATAAAAAAGAAAAAATAATAATGAAGAAAGAAAATACAAAGGAATCTAGATGCTACTTTCCCCGTAGAGCTGAAGTTTTGCCGGCCTCTGTGATCAGCACTCTTGGTGGGATCCAGTGGTCTGTGCGGGTCTTCTGAGGGAGGGCCCGTGCTCCTGATTGTCAGGTGCACACTTGCCTTAGTGGAGATGCACCTGCAGGACTCAGAGGTGGGGCTCGGTGTCAGTGCCTCTGGCCTCCACCAGGAGGCGCTGTGCTGCTCCCTGAGGACTCTCAGTGCTGATGGGTGGGATGAGTTTGGGGGCCCTGGGTTCCTTGTCCCTGGAGCTGAACATCCTGCCCTCCAATCTGCAGTGAGCCTTCAGAGAAGAGCCATCAAGCCCTCTTGTCTCCGCAGATTGTGTCGGAACCCTGCATTCACCCTGCCTGTGTCCGAACTTTTTTTTTAAATTTATCTAAGACACAAGACTGAGTTTCAAAATTCCAAAATTTAGGGGTGCCCCTGGTGGAGACCTGTGCTCTTCTGGCCCGGGAAGGATTCTCCACTTCTCCAGTAGGTGTAGCACAAGGGACAAGGGGCAGTCAGGAGTAACGTGTGCTGAAGGGACCGGTCTGGCCGGGCAGAAGGCCGCTCATGGGGATCTGGTCACGGTGGGCGGGAGCGTGTGTGTGTCAGATGCGTGCTGGTGGCGCCTGTGTGTCGGTCCCGGGAGCCCCAGGGCTCTAGCTCAAGGGCACCTTGTCTGCAGAGACGGAGGGAAGGCGTCTCCTGGAAACCCTAGGGTGACTCCACGCAGGATAGCAGGTGGCTCTCTGATGTCTGTCTCCTGCCGGGCTCCTCCGTGTGGGGCTGAAGCTCAAGGAGCTTGGAGGGAGGGGCGCCCCCACCGAGGGCCCCAGACTTTCCTGTGGTAGGCGTCCTAAATGCAGAGCCTTTCAGGAACAGGTGCACCCCCCAAGGGAGCTCCAGGGGCCAAGTCCTGATTGGAGCTGATGGTGGCAAAGGCCCACGGGCATCGCTAGGTGCTCCTTGCGGGGACTTTGTTCTTCCTACAGTTCGGGTGGTCGGTCTCCAGGCAGTGCCCGCGGAGGACTAGCGCCAGGGCTGGGAGCAGCCCTCCAGTACCCGGAGGAGGTCTGCCAACCCCATGGACGTGGTCCCTAGTTCTCAGGCTGGGCTGGAACCATAGAATCATTTGGAGGATTCCCACTTGGGTGGTCGGTGGGGTGAAGTGGTCTTTACCGATGCAAGGCCCTGGGTCCCTGCCTCCAAGGCCATGACCCACAGCTGTCCTGCCAGCTCCCACCTGGACACTTTTTCCTCCAGGCTCATTCCCAGCATAGTGGCTACAGTTTGTGCAGATGCCAGGGCCCCTGGAAGGCTCAGGGATAGGGATGGTCCAGGCCACCCATGAGTAGGACAGGCTCCAGGGCTGACGTGTGGACTTGAGACCCAGTGTGGCTGCAACCCCGGTCGCACCGCTCCGACATGGGTGTAGAGTGCCATGGCCGAGGATCCAGGCACCTCCCTTCAACAGTCTGAGAGAGCAGTCCTCCCACCTCAGCAAGGGGGCCATGCTTCCCCCGGGGTTTCCCTAGACCTAGCTAAAGCCCCATCTGTCCCGAGGCCACCCTGGCCAGACACCATGGATTCTGACATTGCAACCCATTCTGTTCCAGGAGGGAACTGGACCGATGCACTGTGTCTATGGAAGCTATTGGTGGAGGGAGTCTAGAATCGGCTCTACCTATGGACAAGTCCACACAATCCCCACCCCATGGAGCCAGATGCACATAGAAAGGGACATCCCAAGGTGCCTGGGTGGCCTAGTTGCTTGGGTGTTAGTCTGGACTCAGGTTATGTTCCCAGGGTCCAGGATGGAGCCTCATGTGGGGCTCTCTGCTCAGCAGGAGCCAGCTTCTCCCTCTTGCCACTGCCCGTGCTTACAGAACTAGAAATAATCTGGATGAATTATAAAATACATTTTAAATACAGATAGTACAGTGTGAAAAATATAAAACAGAAGATTCAAGACACAATGGTGAGAAAAATGGATGTATGAAGAGCTTGATCAATCTGTTAAAAATGTTCAAATTTGCGGTTTTAAAACCACTTGGATCTAAATATTAATCAAAGATATTATAGAAAGAAAAGATCAACATTAAAATAACCTTTAGGTTATTGTGTTTCTTGGGCTAGAAGAGAGCTCTTGATTAATTTTAGACCTGAGTAACCAATTTGAATAAAATGGAAACAGATGTGTGTAACTTACAAACTAATACAGATACAAAAGAAAGATGACTCCTAACTCTGGGAAACTAAATAGGGGTGGTGGAAGGGGGGTGGGGTGGGGTGGGGGTGACTGGGTGATGGGCACTGAGGGGGGCACTTGATGGGATGAGTGCTGTGTGTTATTCTATATGTTGACAAATTGAACACCAATTAAAAGATGACAGAGAATTGCTCTTTTTAAAAGGAACAATTTCTCTTAAAAGGTAAATGATCTAGAGTAAACACACATTACAACAGAGCTCAGGACTCCCAAGGCAAACATCAATAGAATTATAAGGAGAAACAGACTGTTGATAGGAATGCAGTTCCCCTCTGGCCCCTCACTCATCCCCACATACCTACTCCCTTTTTTCGCTTGCTTTACTTTGATGCTTAGCATTTTCAGGGGTGACATACTAAATACTTACCTCTTTATTGTCTGATCCTCCTTGCCCCCTACTAGAGTGTAAGCTGTTTGCAGGCAGGACATGTGTCTCTTTTGTTCATTTCCAGAATAGTGCATGGCACATAGTAGGATCTCAAGTAATAGTTGCTGAACAGTTATTAGACTGAAAGTGGAGATAGTAATATTTCTAAATGTATATGGTTTTTGAAATATTGTATTACATATTACATATGTGTGTACTAAGACCAATGAATATAGTCAGCAATTTCATCCCTAGTGTTAAAGATTTATGTATTAAGTCTGGCCAAAGAGACTTTTTGGATCGTCTCTTGGGGAATTTGGATTGTTACATGTTTTAAAATATATTTGTAGTTTGGGGTATTTTATTTTGAGATTTTTATTTATTTTTGAGAGAGAGCTCGTTTGCATGAGTGGGGGCAGGGTTAAAGGGAGAGGAAGAGAATCTCAGGCGGACTCTGTGCTGAATGCAGAGCCTGACATGGGGCTGGATCTCACAATGCTGAGATCATGACTTGAACCGAAACCAGTAGTTGAACGCTTCACCAATGGAGCCACCCAGGTGCCCCTAAAGTACATTTATAGTCTCCAAATGATTTAGGACCGTTCCAGCTGCCTTTCCACATCACACTCCCCACGTTGGAGTCAGGATATGGGTTGAGGGGGAAGAGAGAGATTACATAGTGTAGTATGTATTGGATTTATGTTAGTGTTTCTTGTGAGCTTGAAAAGAACGGCTCTTTTTCTTGTGCGCAGAATTCTTTCATATGTCCTTTAGCTCTAATTTGGTCCTATATGGCTCCAGTCTTCTGTATCATTACTAATATTTCTGTATGCTTACTTGTTTGGCCTCTGAGTAGTGTGTTTGTGGATTTGTGGATTTGTCTGTTTCTCCTTATAATTCTATTGATGTTTGAGGGGCTCCTGGGTGGTTCAGCTGGTTAAACGTCGACCCTTGATTTTGGCTCAGGTCAGGATCTCGAGGTTGTGGTGTGGAGCCTCACGAGGGGCTCTAGCCCTGGCTGCGTAAGGAGTCTGCTTCAGAGTCTCCCTTTCCCTCTGCTCTTCCCACTGCATGGTCTCTCAAACATTTTAAAAATCAACATCGAAGACATTTGAGAAATCTTTATCATCTCTGCAGAGGTGCCTTCATATGTGTAATGGGTGTGTAAATGCTTTTTTTTTTTTTTTAATTTCATTTCTCTGGAATAAATTCCCAGGAGTGCTACTGCTGAATTATGTGGTAATTGTATGCAAAATATTTTTTTGACAAAACTTCTAAACTCATTCCCAGGAGTGATTGTAAGATTGTAGAAAAACTGTGGGGAAACAGTTTTTTCAAAGCAGTTGTATAGATACTAGAAGTGTGACAATTGGACCCTCAGGTGAGATTTATGTAGCCTTTGAAAAAAATGCTAAACTGTCTTACAAAGCAACCGTATTTATATCCGCAGCATGAAGCAGCATTCCTGTCATATACCACCCTCCAGCAACTAGTATCCTCATTTTTGGGACTTTAGACGTTCTAGGGGTGCCTGAGTGGCTCAGTTGCTTAAGCGTCTGCCTTTGGCTCAGGTTATGATCCCTAGGTCCTGGGATTGAGCCCCGCATCGGGCTCCCTGCCTGCTTCTCTCTCCCTCTGCCTACCTCTGCCCCTACTTTCTTGTTCACTCTCTGTCAAATAATTAAAATTTTAAAAAAAATAGCATTTCTAAAAGGTGTGTAGCATCATCTCACTGTTGTTCACATTGGCAACTTCCTAATGCTAGAGGTTGTAGAGCATACTTTTGTAGGCTTGCTTATTATCTGTGTATCATCGCTGTCCAGGTGTCTGCTCAGACATTCACCCATTGTTATTTAAGTTATCTGTGTTCTTATTGTTATGAGGTTTTTTTGTGTAGATTGAATAAAAAGTAAATAATTTGAATATCAGATGTGTGTTTTGAACACATATTTTCTTCAGTTTGTGAGTTGTCTTTAGGTTGTCTGGGCAATGTCTTTCACAGAGTAGCAGTATTAAATTTGTAAAGTTCACATTATGTTTTTTTCCTTTCTGGATCATGTTTGGGTTTGTGTGTTAAAACGCACCACCAAACTCAAGGTCACATAGATTTTCTTTTATGTTTTCTTTCTGATGTTTTGATAGCTGTGTGTTTTACGTTTACATACAATGTTGAGTGACTTTTGGTGAAAGTTGTAAAAGTATTGCCCACATTTCATATCCTATGGATTCCAAGTCATTGTTCCTTCAGTATTTCTGGAGGAGCCGGGATATTGTAGCACATTTCAGTGAGCCATTGCAAAGCTTCTAGGACTCAGCTGGAGCCTGGAGGAAGGCAGGTGGGGCCCTGGCAGTGAGGACCCCGCCTCCTGCAGGCCCCTGCAGTGCCTGAACACCCTGCAGGGGGCGCCCGAGCGCAGGTGCTGCCCCAGGGGGCTGGAAGGTGCAGGGGACCTTGTCCACCTGTAGGAACAGGAGTCCCCACGCTGGGGAGGCTTGGGGAGCACGTGGGTCCGCGGCCACTCTGACAGCAGTCCCGGCCTCCTGAGGCCCTGGGTTGAGGCTCCGGGCAGAGTTGGGGCCATGTTCACACTGACAGGAGCCTCCAGCCTCCCCAGAACCCACTGTCGAGGATTCGGGAAGACATGGGCCCGCATCCATGCAGAGGGAAGCCTGGTCTCCTCAGGACCTGTGGTGGTTAGTATGGGGGCTGACATAGGGCCCGACATGCCTCCAGAAATCAGCCTTTCAGGACCCGCTGTGGAGGCTTCTGGAGGCTTTGGTCAGGTACACGCCGACATCATCAGGGACTCCTCAAAAGCACAAGGTAAGGGATAAGTTACAATTGATGATAGAGTTGGGGGTCGGGTAGGGTTAGGGGTTAGGGTAAGTGGTTAGGGTAAGGGTGAGGTTATAGTGAGGTTTAGGGTTAGGTTTTAGGGTTAGCATTACGGTTGGGGTTGGCTAAGGTGTTAGGTGTTAGTGTTAGGGTTTCGGTTAGTGTTACATTTGGTTTAGGAGTTAGGGTTTTGATTAGGGATAGGTGTTAGGGGTTAATGCTTAGGGTTATGGTTAGGGGTTAGGGTTAGGGGCTATGACTAGTGTTTGTGATAGGTCCTTGGTTCGCGGTAGGGTTCCAGGTAGAGGTTGGGTTAGGTTTTAGGGTTTAGGATTAGGAGTTAGGTTTGGGTTAGGTGTTAGGGTAAGGGTAGGGTTAAGGTGAGGTTTAGGGTTAGGGTTTAGGTTAAGGATTATTTTTAGGGTTAGGGGCTACAGTATGTGTTTAGGGATGTGTGTGAGGGGTTAATAGTTAGGGTTAGAGGTTTGAGTTAGGGTTATGTTTAGGGGTTAGAGTTATAAGATTAAGATTAGGTTTTAGGGTTTAGGATTGGGGGTTAGGGGCTACGGTTAGGATTTCCAGTAGAAAGGGGGAGGGGCCCTGTGAGGACCCGGGCTAAGGCCGTGGGGAGAGTGCCCCCAGGACAGGAAAGTCCCGACCTGGAGAATCAGGAGCTTCACCAATCTTCCGGACAGAAAGGCACTCACTGGGAGTTGGAGCAGGATCCCCTGAGGGAGAGGGATGCCCTCAGTCTCCCAGGGGCACTAACAGAATTCCTCACCCTGGGGAGAGTGCACCACACAGCTGAGCTCCCTAAAGGGCTACAGCGCATGCCCATCTGGGACAGGAGTGGCTCTGGCGGGGACTCTGTACTGAGGGAGCTGCACCGCCCTAGAAGCGGGATTCCAGCCAAGCAGGCCCAGGAACCCAGGGGCACCAGGGACACAGCCCAGGATCTGGCTCTCCCCCCTGGACAGGCAGAGGCGGGGAGGACACAGGACAGAAGAGATGCTCCGGCCGCTGGGCGACTCCGAGCTGAGCCAATCAGTGCCACAGTGCTGGGAGTATCCAGGCCCAGGCCGCTGTGGACTGGGAGCTGCAGTAGTTACTGTGGGAGCTGACTCCAGGCCTGGAATCTGGCTGCCCACACTGTTGATGTTCCTCCTGGGGCCTCACAGGATAAACAACCCCCACTGAGCCTCACAGTGGACTCACAGGATAAACAGGATAAACAAATCCCACTGAGCCCTGCACCAGGCAGGGGGCTGAGCAGCTCCCCCAAGGGCTAACACCTGAGAATCAGTACAGCAGGCCTCTTCCCCAGAAAACCAGCTACAGTGACAGGGGAAAAGCAAGTTATTGACCAAGCAGCACAGGAAAGTTCCAGGGGAAGTCGAGGGATTTACAGTATACAGAATCAGAAGATACTCCCCCTTGCTTTTGTTTTCTGTTTGCTTCCCCCTTTTTTCTTTTTTTTCTTCTTTTTTTTCTTCTTTCTCTTCTCTCTTTTTCTCCTTTTTCCAGTACAACTTGTTTTTAGCCACTCTGCACTGAGCAAAATGACTAGAAGGAAAACCTTACCTCAAAAGAAAGAATCAGAAACAGTCCTCTGTCTCACAGAGTTACAAACTTTGGATTACAATTCAATGTCAGAAAGCCAATTCAGAAGCACAATTAAAAAGCTACTGGTGGCTCTAGAAAAAAGCATAAAGGATTCAAGAGACTTCATGACTGCAGAATTTAGATCTAATCAGGCAGAAATTAAAAATCAATTAAATGAGATGCAATCCAAACTAGAGGTCCTAATGACGAGGGTTAACGAAATAGAAGGAGTGAGTGACATAGAAGACAAGTTGATGGAAAGGAGGAAAACTGAGGAAAAAAGAGAAAAAAAATTAAAAGATCATGAGGATAGGTTAAGGGAAATATATGACAGCCTCCCAAGGAAAAAATCTAAGTTTAATTGGGGTTCCAAAGGATGCTAAAAGGGACAGAGATCCAGAATATGTATTTGAGAAAATCATAGCTGAGAACTTTCCGAACCTGGAAAGGGAAACACGCATAAAAATCCAGGAAATAGATCCCCCCTAAAGTCAATAAAAACCGCTCAATACCTCGACATTTAAGAGTGAAACTTGCAAATTACAAAGATAAAGAGAAAATCCTTAAAGCAGCAAGAGGCAAGAAATCTCTAACTTATATGGGAACAAATATTAGATTAACAGCAGACCTCTCCACAGAGACCTGGCAGGCCAGAAAGGGCTGGCAGGATATATTCAGGGTCCTAACTGAGAAGAACATGCAGCCAAGAATACTTTATCCAGCAAGGCTCTCATTCAGAATAGAAGGAGAGATAAAGAGCTTCAAAGATAGGCAGAAACTGAAAGAATATGTGACCACATCCAGCTCCGCAAGACATACTAACAGGGACTCTGGAATAGAAAGAGGTGGTCCAAGGGAACAATCCACAAAAACAGGGACTGAATAGGTATCATTATGACACTAAATTCATATCTTTCGATAGTAACTCTGAACGCGATTTGGCTTAATGACCCCATCAAAAGGTGCAAGGTTTCAGACTTGATAAAAAAGCAAGACACATCTATTTGCTGTTACAAGAGATTCATTTTAGACATAAGGACATCTACAATCTGAAAATAAAAGGTTGGAACCATTTACCATTCAAATGGTTCTCAAAAGAATTCAGGGGTAGCCATCCTTATATAAGATAAATTAAAGTTTATCCAAAAGACCATAGTAAGAGATTAAAAGGGACACTATAACATACTTAAAGGATCTATCCAACAAGAGGACTTAACAATCATCAACATATATGTCCCGAATGTGGGAGCTGCCAAGTATCTCAATCAATTAAAAACCAGAGTTAAGACATATTTGATAATACACTTGGTGAATTCAATGTAGCGCTTTCTACAATTGACATATATTCTAAGTACAAAACCTCCAAAGAAACAAGAGCTTTAAATGATACACTGGACAAGATGGATTTCCCTGATATTTACAGAAATTTACCTTCCAAATGCAACTGAATACACATTCTTCTCAAGTGCACATGGAACTTTCTCCAGAATAGACCATATAATGGGTCACAAATCAGGTCTGAATGGATACCAAAAATTGAGATGGTCTCCTGCATATTTTCAGACCATAATGCTTTGAATTTAGAACTATATCACAAGAAGAAGTTTGGAAGGATTTCAAACACGTGGAGGTTAAGGACCATCCTGCTAAAAGATGAAAGGGTCAATCAGGAAATTACGGAATAAATCAAAGATTCAAGGAAACTAATGAGAATGAAGATACAACCGTTCAAAATCTTTGGAATACAACAAAAGCAGTCCTAAGGGGGAAATACATCACAATACAAGCAGCCATCCAAAAATTGGAAAGAATTCAAATACAAAAGCTAACATTGCACCTAAGGAGCTGGAGAAAAACCAGCAAATAGATCCTACACCCAGCAGAAGAAGAGAGTTAATAAAGATTCAAGCAGAACTCAATGAAATAGAGACCAGAAGAACTGTGGAACAGATCAACAAAACCAGGAGTTGGTTCTTCGAAAGAATGAATAAGATAGATAAACCATTAGCCAGCCTTATTAAAAAGAAGACAGAGAAGACTCAAATTAATAAAATCATGAATGAGAAAGGAGAGATCACCACCAACACCAAGGAAATACAAACGATCTTAAAAACTTATTATGTGCAGCTATTCCTCAATAAATTAGGCAATCTAGAAGAAATGGACGCATTCCTGGAAAGCCACAAATTGTGAAAACTGGAACTGGAAGAAATAGAAAACCTGAACAGGCCAATAACCAGGGAGGAAATTGAAGTAGTCATCAAAAAACTCCCAAGGTTGGGATCCCTGGGTGGCGCAGCAGTTTGGCGCCTGCCTTTGGCCCAGGGCGCGATCCTGGAGACCCGGGATCGAATCCCACATCAGGCTCCCGGTGCATGGAGCCTGCTTCTCCCTCCGCCTGTGTCTCTGCCTCTCTCTCTCTCTCTCTCTCTCTCTGTGACTATCATAAATAAATAAAAAATTTTTAAAAAATTTAAAAAAAAATAAAATAAAAATTAAAAAAAACTCCCAAGGCATAAAAGTCCAGGACCAGATGGCTTCCCAGGGGAATTCTATCAAACATTTAAAGAAGAAACCATACCTATTCTACTAAAGCTGTTTGGAAAGATAGAAAGGAAAAAAAAAAGGAAAGATAGAAAGAGATGGAGTACTTCCAAATTCATTCTATGAGGCCAGCATCACCTTAATTCCAAAGCCAGACAAAGACCCCACCAAAAAGGAGAATTATAGACCAATATCCCTGATGAACACGGATGCAAAAATTCTCAACAAGATACTAGCCAATAGGATCCAACAATATATTAAGAAGATTATTCACCATGACCAAGTGGGATTTATCCCCGAGATGCAAGGCTGGTTCAACACTCGTAAAACAATCAATATGATTGATCATATCAGCAAGAGAAAAACTAGAACCATATGATCCTCTCAATAGATGCAGAGAAAGCATTTGACAAAATACAGCATCCATTCCTGATCAAAACTCTTCAGAGTATAGGGATAGAGGGAACATTCAATAGCTTCTTAACAGCCATCTACGAAAAGCCCTCAGCAAATATCATTCTCAATGGGGAAGCACTGGGAGCCTTTCCCCTAAGATCAGGAACAAGACAGGGATGTCCACTCTCACCACTGCTATTCAACATAGTACTGGAAGTCCTAGCCTCAGCAATCAGGCAAGAAAAAGACATTAAAGGCATTCAAATTGGCAAAGAAGAAGTCAAACTCTCCCTCTTCACAGATGCCACGATATTGTATGTAGAAAACCCAAAACACTCCACCTAAGATCGGTAGAACTCATTCAGCAATTTGGCAGTGTGGCAGGATACAAAACCATTGCCCAGAAGTCAGTGGCATTTCTGTACACTAACAATGAGCCCGAAGAAAGAGAAATTACGGAGTCAATCCCATTTACATTGGAACCCAAAAGCATAAGATACCCAGGAATAAACCTAATGAAAGAGGTAAAGGATCTATACCCTCAAAACTATAGAACACTTCTGAAAGAAATGGAGGAAGACACAAAGAGATGGAAAAATATTCCATGCTCATGGATTGGAAAAATTAATATTGTGCAAATGTCCATGTTACCCAGGGCAATTTACACGTTTAATGCAATCCCTATCAAAATACCATGGACTTTCTTCAGAGAGTTGGAACAAATTTCAAAGATTTAAATTTTAAGATTTGTGGAGAAAAAAAAAATTAAAAAAAAAAAAAGATTTGTGGAGAATCAGAAAAGACCCCAAATAGCCAGGGGGAATATTAAAAAAGAAAACCATATCTGGGGGCATCACAATGCCAGATTTCAGGTTGTACTACAAAGCTGTGGTCATCAAGACAGTGTGGTACTGAAAAAAAAAAACAGACACATAGATCAATGGAACAGAATAGAGAATCCAGAAGGGGATTCTCAACTTTATGGTCAACTAATATTTGACAAAGCAGGAAAGACTATCCACTGGAAGAAAGACAGTGTCTTCAATAAATGGTGCTGGGAAAATTGGACCTCCACATGCAGAAGAATGAAACTAAACCACTCTCTTTCACCATACACAAAGATAAACTCAATATGGAAGAAAGATCTAAATGTGAGACAAGAGTCCATCAAAATCCTAGAGGAGATCACAGGCAACACCCTTTATGAACTCGGCCACAGTAACTTCTTGCAAGGTACATCCACGAAGCCAAAGGAACAAAAGCAAAAATGAACTATTGGGACTTCATCAAGATAAGAAGCTTTTGCACAGCAAAAGAAACAGTTAAAAAAACTAAAAGACAACTGACTGAATGGAAGAAGATATTTGAAAATGACTTATCAGATAAAGGCCTAGTATCCAAGATCTATAAAGAACATATTAAACTCAACATCAAAGAAACAATCCAATCATGAAATGTGCAAAAGACATGAACAGAGATCTCACAGAGGAAGACATTGACATTGCCAACAAGCACATGAGAAAATGTTCCGCATCACTGGCCTTCAGGGAAATACAAATCAGAACCACAAAGAGATGATAACACCTCACAACAGTGGGAATGAAGAAAATTAACAAGGTAGGAAACAACAAATGTTGGAGGGCATGTGGAGAAACGGGAAGCCTCTTGCACTGTTGGTCAGAATGTGAACTGGTCCAGCCCCTCTGGAAAACTGTGTGGAGGTTCCTCAAAGAGTTAAAAATAGATCTGCCCTATGACCCAGCAATTGCACTGCTGGGGATTGATCAAAAAGATACAGATGCAGTGAAACGGCGGGACACCTGTACCCCATTGTTTCTAGCAGTAATGTCCACAATAGCCAAACTGTAGAAGGAGCCTCGGTGTCCATCGAAAGATGGATAAAGAAGCTGTGGTTTATGTATACAGTGGAATATTGCTCAGCCATTAGAAACGACAAATACCCACCTTTTGCTTCAACGTGGATGGAACTGGAGGGTATTATGCTGAGTGAAGTAAGTCAATCGGAGAAGGACAAACATTATATGGTGTCATTCATTTGGGAAATATAAAATATAGTGAAAGGGAATAAAGGGGAAAGTAGAGAAAATGGGTGGGAAATATCAGAGAGGGAGACAGAACATGAGAGGTCCCCAACTCTGGGAAACGAACAAGGGGTGGTGGAAAGGGAGATTGGCAGTAGGTGGGGGTGACAGGTGACGGGCACTGAGTGGGGCACTTGGCGGGATGAGCACTGGGTGTTATGCTATATGTTGGCAAATTGAACTCCAACAAAATACTTAAAATTTAAATTTAAAAAAAGAGGCTCTGTGAGATCAGGACTAGCCTCCCAAGATTATCCAAACATGGGGAGGAAATGAATGAATGTAAAGGAAACTGACCAGATTCTTTTGTATTATTTTTCAAGTCACATGTGTGTTTGGGGCAAATGGCTTATACATGCCAGTAAGTGGTTGTATGCTTTGAATCTCCTACTGGTGCCAAAGGAGTGAGAACTTGGGATTTCTTAGCATTTTGCCCACAGTTGAGGCACAGGGGGAAGAATGAAGAAGGAAGCCTAAAAGCTGACAGCCAATTTAAAAAAAGAGTCAGACTTATAATTATAACCACCCCCCATCAGAATAGCTACAATTTGACAAGTGCCAAACCCAAATGTTGGCAAAGATGCAGAAAAATTACCACTTGTATACATCCAGTTGTAATGTGAAATCTTACAATGACTCCTGGGAAAGACTTTAGCAGTTTTGTAAAAAGATATTTTGCATACAATTACAAAATAATTCAGCAGTAGCACTCCTGGGAATTTATCCCAGAGAAATTAAAAATTATTTTCACGTAAAAATATGCTCCTGTAGATAGCATTATCTACAATATCCAAATTGTGGAATCAGCCCAATGTCCATCAACTGCTGAATGCAAAATGAAGATGCGGTATGCATTGTAATAGTGGACCTAGAAACGTGCCCATATATGTATATATATAGATTTATTGTCCAAAAAGGACTTTCATTCCCTCAGAAATAGGCAAATATGTGATGTTTTAGTCAGATATAGCATAAATGATCACAATTGTTTCTTCAACGTGTTCTTGTCTAACAATTTATGTACATCTCTGTGCAACCCATCAATTTAAGATGGCACTCATGACTTTTATCCTGTGAGGACACTCCTATGATAATGTGGCAAAACGTAAGTAATTCTGCTGGGCTTAATCCAAACACATGAGACCTTTCAAAGCATAGAGTTTTCTCCAGGTGGAGGTATAAGGCAGTTGTCAGAGGGACTGAAACTGTAAGAGGGACTCAATGCACTGCTATGAGGATGGAGGGGCCAGGTCGAGAGAATGTGGGTGGCAATTATGTGGATAGTATCTATGGGCAGAGCATGCTCCCATCTGACAGCAAGGGAAACAGAACCGGACACCTATGGCCACAAGGACCTGGATTCTGCCAACATTCTGAAGGAGTGTGGAAGTACATTCTTCCCAATCCTCTAGGTCAAACCTACTCAGGCTGACACCCTGAGTGGAGCCTTGTAAGACACTAAGAAGAATTCTGTTGAGCTCACTTGACCTCTCATCTTCAGAACTGTGAGCTAGGAAATGAGTATTGTTGGAACTTGCTATGTTTGGGCAATACACCAAGATTTGTTGAGGAAAAAGAGGGCGGGAGAGATGTGATATGTATGAATTGCTCAGCCTATCCAGGTGCAATAGCTACAAGGTTGAAACAACCTACATGCCCAACAACAGAAGAATGGATAAGCAAAATGCAGCACACTCGTGTGATGGAATATTATTCAGCTATAAAAGGAACAAAGTGCTGATACACACTGCAATATAGGCAAGCTTTGCAAGCATCATGCTGAGCAAAAGAAGCCAAACAAAAAGCGTCCATGTTGTAGTATTCTATTTTCATGAAATATAAGTATAACACACAGTGCTCAACACCTCAACTGCCTTCCTCGGTGCCCATCATCGTTACCGCAAGCCCTGCCCACCTCCCCCTTCCACCACCCTTTGTTCATTTCCCAGAGTTAGAGATCTCTCATGGTTTGTCTCCCTCTGTAATTTTTCCCACTCACTTCTGCCTCCTTTTCTTATAGTCCCTTTTACTATTTCTTATATTACTCATGGAGTGAAACCATATGATGATTGTCCTTCTCTGATTGACTTACTTTAGTCACTATAATACCTTTTGATTCCATCCACCTCGAAGCAAAGGGTGGGTCTTCATCCTTTCTGAGGGCTGAGTACTATTACATTGTATATATGGACCACATCTTCTTTATCCATTCATCCTTCAAGGACAATCGTGGCTCCTTCCACAGTTTGGCTATTGTGGACATTGCTGCTGTAAACATTGGGGTGCAGGTTTCCTGGCGTTTCACTGCATCCGTATTTTGAGGGTAAATACCCAGCAGTGCAATTGTTGGGTTGTAGGGTAGCCCTATTTTTAACTGTTTGAGGAACGTCCACACTGTTTTCCAGAGTGGCTGTACCAGCTTGTCTTCCCATCAACAGTGCGAGAGGGTTCCCCCTGCTGCACCTCCTCACCAACATCTGTTGTTTCCTGCCTTGTTAATTTTCTCCATTCTCACTGGTGGGAGGTGGCATCTCATTGTGGTTTTGAATTGTATTTCCCTGATGGCAAGTGATGCGGAGCATTTTCTCATGTGCTTGTTAGCTATGTGTGGTTTTCTTTGGAGAAGTTTCCATTCATGTCCTCTGCCCATTTCATGATTTGATTATTTGTGAATTGGATGTTCAGTTTGATATGTTCTTTATAGATCTTGGATAATACTCCTTTATCTCACATGTTTTGTAAATATCTCCTCTTATTCTATAGGTTGTCTTTTAGTTTTGTTGATTGTTTCTTTTCTGTGCAGAAGCGTTTTATACTGATTAAGTCCCAGTAGTTCCCCTTTTGCTTTTCTTTCCCTTACCTTTGGAGATGTATCTTGCAAGAAGTTGCTGTGGCCCAGTTCAAAAAGGGTGTTCTCCTCTAGGATTTTGATGGATTTTGTCTCACATTCAGATCTTTCAACCGTATTGAGTTTCTATTGGGTCTAGTGTAAGAGAATGGTCTAGTTTCATTCTTCTGCATGTGGCTGCCCAATTTTCCCAAAACCATTTTTTGAAGAGACTATCCTTTTTCCAGGGGATATTGTTTCCTGCTTTGTTAACTATTAGTTGACCACAGAGTTGAGAGCCCATTACTGGGTTCTCTGTTCTGTTCTCTTAGTCCACGTATCTGTTTGTGCCAATTCCTCACTGTCTTGATGATCACAGCTTTATAGGAAAGTTTGAAATCTGGCACTGTGATGCACCGGGCATAGGTTTCCTTTCTCAATATTCCTCTGTCTATTCAGGAGATTTTCTGACTCAATACAAATCTTAAGATTAATTGTTCCAACTCTGTGAAAAAGCTCATGGTATTTTCATAGGGATTGAAATGAACGTGTAAATTGCCACTTTCCCCATATATATTCCCTTTTTTTGGCTTTTTAATTATACATCTCATTTTTATTTTATTTTTTTATTTTTTTATTTTTTATAAATTAATTTTTATTGGTATTCAATTTACCAACATACAGAATAACACCCAGTGCTCATCCCGTCAAGTGTCCCCCTCAGTGCCCGTCACCCATTCCCCCCATCCCCCCTCCCACCTCCCCTTCCACCACCCCTAGTCGTTTCCCAGAGTTAGGAGTCTTTATGTTCTGTCTCCCTTCCTGATATTTCCCACACATTTCTTCTCCCTTCCTTTATATTCCCTTTCACTATTATTTATATTCCCCAAATGAATGAGAACATACACTGTTTGTCCTTCTCCGATTGACTTACTGCACTCAGCATAATACCCTCCAGTTCCATCCACGTTGAAGCAAATGGTGGGTATTTGTCGTTTCTAATGGCTGAGTAATATTCCATTGTATACATAAACCACATCTTCTTTATCCACTCATCTTTCGATGGACACCGAGGCTCCTTCCACAGTTTGGCTATTGTGGACATTGTTGCCACATGCAGAAGAATGAAACTGGACCACTCTCTTTCACCATACACAAAGATAAACTCAAAATGGATGGAAGATCTAAATGTGAGACAAGATTCCATCAAAATCCTAGAGGAGAACACAGGCAACACCCTTTTTGAACTTGGCCACAGTAACTTCTTGCAAGATACATCCACGAAGGCAAAAGAAACAAAAGCAAAAATGAACGAACTATTGGGACTTCATCAAGATAAGAACCTTTTGCACAGCAAAGGATACAGTCAACAAAACTAAAAGACAACCTACAGAATGGGAGAAGATATTTGCAAATGATGTATCGGATAAAGGGCTAGTTTCCAAAATCTATAAAGAACTTCTTAAACTCAACACCAAAGAAACAAAAAATCCAATCATGAAATGGGCAAAAGACATGAAGAGAAATCTCACAGAAGAAGACATGGACATGGCCAACATGCACATGAGAAAATGCTCTGCATCACTTGCCATCAGGGAAATACAAATCAAAACCACAATGAGATACCACCTCACACCAGTGAGAATGGGGAAAATTAACAAGGCAGGAAACAACAAATGTTGGAGAGGATGCGGAGAAAAGGGAAGCCTCTTACACTGTTGGTGGGAATGTGAACTGGTGCAGCCACTCTGGAAAACTGTGTGGAGGTTCCTCAAAGAGTTAAAAATAGACCTGCCCTACGACCCAGCAATTGCACTGTTGGGGATTTACCCCAAAGATTCAGATGCAATGAAACGCCGGGACACCTGCACCCCGATGTTTCTAGCAGCAATCTCCATATATATTCCTTTTCATTTTTCAACCATCTTTTTTCTTCCGATCGACCAACACAGGGTTCCCCTTGGTTCTGGGCGTATTTTGGTCATGTGGTAGAAGGTACTAACTTCCAACATTGTAAAACAAAACAAGACAGAAAAAAAAAAACAAAAAACAATACCCTGTATCTCATATATCTACCAAAATTAAATTAAATATGTTGAAGGGAACCTAGAAGTGAAAAATATATCGAAGACCTGTAATTGTAGAAATATGAAAGTCAAAAAGGAAAAAATTAAAAATGAAGAGTTGGTAAAATATTGCAGCTATGCAGGGAAAAGAAAAATATTGAAAGTTTTTAACTTGATATAAAAATGAGTCATAATTAAAAAAAATGAGTCATAATGAAAAGAAAAAGAGGAGACGAAAAGAAAGAAAGAAAGGGAAAGAAAAGAAAAAACCCTCTAGATCTATATGCTATTTTTCCTCAGTCCTGGAGCTTTCCGGGGCTGCTTATTCAGTAATCTGCTCTTCCCCTGTGCTTCCAGCTGGACTTCTGGGGGAGGGGCTGCTGCCCTGATGCTCAGGTGCCTATGCCTGGGGGGAGATGCCCCGCCCCCTGCCAGGTGCTGGGCTCAGTGGGAGCTGTCTATCCCCTGAGGCCTTTGTTGCCTAGAGGCCCAGCAGGAGAGTTGTTGCTTTCCTGTGCCCTCCCCACTTCCACCTGTCCCAAGGGGAACCCAGGAGAGCTGGCATTGTCCCCCTGGGCGCCCTGGGACCCGGGGCCCTGTGCCGCTGGCCCCGTGCTCCCAGGGACCTCGGCTTCCGAAGGGAACAGAGGACAGCCACCTCCATCAGTTGCCAGGCTCTAGGCCAAAGGGAGCTTCGAAGCTGCCCCATAAATGCCCCCGTGGGTTCTGATGCTCCAGCCCTTTATGTAGGTGGGACTGCAGTTGGTGCTGAGGTGTCTCCCTGGTGCCCCTCTTCTTACTGTGTCCCGGGAACCTTGAGGCTTCACTGCCCCTCCTGCGGTTCAGCCCCATTTCCCTGCTCAGCACGTTTCCCTCAGGGGAATATTCAGGAGCAGGTTTGTAAAGTGCCCGCTTGTCCAGGGCTGGACTTTCATGCCCTGGAGGCTTTCACGGCTCCCCTGCCCCCGCTTCACTTTTATTTATTTTTTCAGCCTTCCTCCCTAGTCCGAAGCAAAAACTTTTCTCTCTGTAGCATTCCAGCTGTTCTCTCTTTCCAGTAAGGTCAAATTCGTGGGTGCTCAGGAGGTTTTGAAAGTTCTCTAGGTGTGTTTGAGGGCCAGACGAGGGGAGGCCCCCTAATCTTGCGCCACATTGCCTCCTCCCTCTGTTACATTCTTCTGTGGGGAACACATACTGAAGGATAGGAGCAAACCCCTGTATGCGGGAGAGGCACTATGACTTGCCCATCCTCCAGGAAAGTAAAAATGTGGAGCTCCTTGCTCAAAATGATTAGGAATCTCAAGTCTCTGACAAGACAACATTAAACCAAGCCTGTGGTCTCTGCAACTACACACTTGGCACACTCGTGAGTCCGGCCCTGACTGTATGCTTGGGATTCCCAAACCATTCATAGCCTTCACCTTGTTTGTTCCTCTGTTGATGGTGCTGACATTTTGAAAACTGGTTTTCCAGCCTATCGTATATTTTATTTTTATTTTTTTAATAATAAATTTATTTTTTATTGGTGTTCAATTTGCCAACATACAGAATAACACCCAGTGCTCATCCCATCAAGTGTCCCCCTCACTGCCTGCCACCCAGTCACCACCACCCCCCACCATCCTCCCCTTCCACCACCCCTAGTTTCTTACCCAGACTTAGGAGTCTTTATGTTCTGTCTCCCTTCCTGATATTTCCTAACCATTTCTTCTCCCTTCCCCTCTATTCCCTTTCACTATTATTTATATTCCCCAAATAAATGAGAACATACAATGTTTGTCCTTCTCCAATTGACCTATTTCACTCAGCATAATGACCTCCAGTTCCATCCACATCGAAGCAAAAGGTGGGTATTTGTCATTTCTAGTGGCTGAGGAATATTCCATCGTATACATGAACCACATCTTCCTTATCCATTCATCTTTCGATGGACACCGAGGCCCCTTCCACAGTTTGGCTATTGTGGACATTGCTGCTAGAAACAATGGGGCACAGGTGTCCTGGCGTTTCATTTCATCTGTATCTCTGGGGTAAATCCCCAGCCGTGCAACTGCTGGGTCATAGGGCAGGTCTATTTTTAACTCCTTGAGGAACCTCCACACAGTTTTCCAGAGTGGCTTCACCAGTTCACATTCCCACCAACAGTGCAAGAGGGTTCCCTTCTCGCTGCATCCTCTCCAACATTTGTGGTCTCCTGCCTTGTTAATGTTCCCCATTCTCACTGGTGTGAGGTGGTATCTCACTGTGGTTTTGATTTGTATGTCCCTGATGGCAAGTGATGCAGAGCATTTTCTCATGTGCTTGTTGGCCATGTGTGTGTCTTCCTATGTGAAGTTTCCCTTCATGACTTTTGCCAATTGCATGATTGGATTGTTTCTTAGGTGTTGAGTTTAATAAGTTCTTTATAGGTCTTGGAAACTAGCCCTTTATCTGATACATCATTTGCAAATATCTTCTCCCATTCTGTAGATTGTCTTTTAGTTTTGTTGACTGTATCCTTTGCTGTGCAAAAGCTTCTTATCTTGATGAAGTCCCAATAGTTCATTTTTGCTTTTGTTTCTTTTGCCTTCATGGATGTATCTTGCAAGAAGGTATTGTGGCTGAGTTCAAAAAGGGTGTTGCCTGTGTTCTCCTCTAGGATTTTGATGGACTCTTGTCTCACATTTAGATCTTTCATCCATTTTGAGTTTATCTTTGTGTATGGTGAAAGAGAGTGGTCTAGTTTCATTCTTCTGCATGTGGGTGACCAATTTTCCCAGCACCATTTATTGAAGAGACTGTCTTTCTTCCAGTGGATAGTCTTTCCTCCTTTATCAAATATTAGTTGACCATAAAGTTCAGGGTCCACTTCTGGGTTCTCTATTCTGTTCCATTGATCTATGTGTCTGTTTTTGTGCCAGTACCACACTGTCTTGATGACCACAGCTTTGTAGTACAACCTGAAATCTGGCATTGTGATGCGCCCAGCTATGGTTTTCTTTTTTAAAACTCCCCTGGCTATTCGGGGTCTTTTCTGATTCCACACAAATCTTAAAATAATTTGTTCTAACTCTCTGAAGAAAGTCCATGGTATTTTGATAGGGATTGCATTAAACGTGTAAATTGCCCTGGGTAACCTTGAAATTTGCATAATATTAATTCTGCCAATCCATGAGCATGGAATATTTTTCCATCTCTTTGTGTCTTCCTCAATTTCTTTCAGAAGTGTTCTATAGTTTTGAGGTTATAGATCCTTTACCTCTTTGGTTAGGTTTATTCCTAGGTATCTTATGCTTTTGGGTGCAATTGTCAATGGGATTGACTCCTTAATTTCTCTTTCTTCAGTCTCATTGTTAGTGTATAGAAATGCCATTTTTTTCTGAGCATTGATTTTGTATCCTGCCATGCTACCAAATTGTTGTATGAGTTCTAGCAATCTTGGGGTGGAGGCTTTTGGGTTTTCTATGTAGAGTATCATGTCATCGGTGAAGAGGGAGAGTTTGACTTCTTCTTTGCCAATTTGAATGCCTTTAATGTCTTTTTGTTGTCTGGTTGCGGAGGCTAGGACTTCCAGTACTATGTTGAATAGCAGTGGTGAGAGTGGACATCCCTGTCTTATTCCTGATCTTAGGGGAAAGGCTCCCAGTGCTTCCCCATTGAGAATGATATTTGCTGTGGGCTTTTCGTAGTTGGCTTTTAAGATGTCGAGGAATGTTCCCTCTATCCCCATACTCTGAAGAGTTTTGATCAGGAATGGATGCTGTATTTTGTCAAATGCTTTCTCTGCATCTAATGAGAGGATCATATGGTTCTTGGTTTTTCTCTTGCTGATATGATGAATCACATGATTGTTTTACGAGTGTTGAACCAGCGTTGTGTCCCAGGGATAAATCCTACTTGGTCATGGTGAATAATCTTCTTAATATATTGTAGGATCCTATTGGCTAGTGTATTGTTGAGAATTTTTGCATCCATGTTCATCAGGGATATTGGTCTGTAATTCTCCTTTTTGGTGGGGTCTTTGTCTGGTTTTGGAATTAAGGTGATGCTGGCCTCATAGAACCAATTTGGAAGTACTCCATCTCTTTCTATCTTTCCAACAGCTTTAGTAGAATAGGTATGGTTTCTTCTTTAAACGTTTGATAGAAATCCCCAGGGTAGCCATCTGGCCCTGGACTTCTGTTTCTTGGGAGGTTTTTGATGACTGCTTCAATTTCCTCCCTGGTTATTGGCCTGTTCAGGTTTTCTATTTCTTCCAGTTCCAGTTTTGGTAGTTTGTGGCTGTCCAGAAATGCATCCATTCCTTCCAGACTGCCTAATTTATTGGCATATAGTTGTTCATAAGATGTTTTTAAAATCATTTGTATTTCCTTGGTGTTGGTAGTGATCTCTCCTTTGTCATTCATGTTTTTATTAATTTGAGTCTCGTCTCTCCTCTCTCTAATTAGGCTGGCTAATGGTCTATCTACTTTATTAATTCTTTCAAAGAACCCACTCCTGGTTTTGTTGATCTGTTCCACAGTTCTTCTGGTCTCGATTTCATTCAGTTCTGCTCAAATCTTAATTAACTCTCTTCTTCTCCTGGGTGTAGGATCTATCTGCTGTTTTTTTTCTACCTCCTTTTTGTGTAAGGTTAGCTTTTGTATTTGAGTTCTTTCCAGTTTTTGGAGGGATGCTTGTATTGTGATGTAGTTCCCCCTCAGGACTGCTTTTGCTGCATCCCAAAGATTTTGAACAGTTGTATCTTCATTCTAATTAGTTTCCATGAATCTTTTTAATTCTTCCTTAATTTCCTGGTTGACCCTTTCATCTTTTAGCAGGATGGTCCTTAAGCTCCACGGTTTTGAAATCCTTCCAAACGCCTTTTGTGATTTAGTTGTAATTTCAAGGCATTACAGTCTGAGAATATACAGGAGATGGTCCCAATGTTTTCTTTTTTTTTAATTTTTTATTTATTTAATGATAGTCACAGAGAGAGAGAGAGAGGCAGAGACACAGGCAGAGGGAGAAGCAGGCTCCATGCACCGGGAGCCCGATGTGGGATTCGATCCCGGGTCTCCAGGATCGCGCCCTGGGCCAAAGGCAGGCGCCAAACCGCTGCGCCACCCAGGGATCCCGGTCCCAATGTTTTCGTATCAGTTCAGTCCCAATTTGTGACACAGTATGTGGTCTATTCTGGAGAACGTTCCATTTTCACTTGAGAAGAAGGTGTATTCAACTGCGTCTGGATGTAAAGTTCTGTAGATATCTGTGAAATCCATCTGGTCCGGTGTATCATGTAAACCTCTTGTTTCTTTGGAGATGATGTGCTTAGAAGACGTATCGAGTGTAGAATGCACTAGATTGAAGTCACCAAGTATAAGTGTATTATTATCTAAGTATGTCTTAACTTTGCTTATTAATTGATTGATATATTTGGTAGCTTCCACATTAGGGGCATATATATAGATGCTTGTTAAGTCCTCTTGTTGGATAGATCCTTAAAGTATGATATAGTGTTCCTCTTTATCTCTCACGACAGCCTTTGGGATAAATTTCAGTTTATCTAATATAAGGATGGCTACCCCTGCTTTCTTTTGAGGACCATTTGAATGGTAAATGGTTCTCCAACCTTTTATTTTCAAGCCATAGGTGTCCTTCTGTCTAAAATGACTCTCTTGTAGACAGCAAATAGATGGGTCCTGCTTTTTTATCCAGTTGGAAATTCTGCGCCTTTCGATGGGGTCATTAAGCCCATTCACGTTCAGTTACTATTGAAAGATATGAGTTAGTGTTATCATGATACCTATTCAGTCCCTGTTTTTGTGGATTGTTCCATTGGACTTCTTCTTCAAGAGAAAGTTTAAGAGTCCCCCTTAAAATTTCTTACAGAGCTGGTTGGTGGACACATATTCTTTCAGTTTCTGCCTTTCGTGGAAGCTCTTTATCTCTCCTTCTATTCCGAATGAAAGTCTTGCTGGAAAAAGTATTCTTAGGTGCATTTTCTTCTCATTTAGGACCCTGAATATATCTTGCCAGCCCTTTCTGGCCTGCCAGGTCTCTGTGGAGAGTTCTGCTCTTAGTCTAATATTTCTCCCCATAAAAGTTAGAGATTTCTTATCTCTTGCTGCTTTAAGGATCTTCTCTTGATCTTTGGAATTTGCGAGCTTCACTATTAAATGTCGAGGTGTTGAGCAGTTTTTATTGATTTTACGGGGGGGTCTCTATTTCCTGGATCTGAATGCCTGTTTGCCTTCCCAGATTAGGAAAACTTTCAGGTATGATTTGTTTAAAAACATATTCTGGACCTCCGTTCGTTTTCCTGCCCTTGGGAACCCCAATTAAATGTAGATTTTTCTTCCTCAGGCTGTCATTCATTTCCCTTAACCTATCCTCATGATCTTTGTTTTTCTCTTTTTTCCTCAGTTTCCCTCTTTGCCATAAACTTGTCTTCTATGTCACTCAGTCATTCTTTCACCTCATTAATCCTCATCGTTAGGACCTCTAGTTTGGATTGTGTCTCATTTGATTTTTAATTTCTGCCTGATTAGATCTAAATTCTGCAGTCATGATATCTCTTAAGTCCTTTATTCTTTTTTCTAGAGCCACCAGTAGCTTTATAATAGTGCTTCTGAATTGGCTTTCTGACATTGAATTCTAATCCAAATTTTGTAACTCTGGGAGGGAGGACTGTTTCTGAGTCTTTCTTTTGTTTTGTTTTGTTTTTTAACTTTTTATTTATTTTATTTATTTATGATAGGCACACAGTGAGAGAGAGAGAGAGAGAGAGAGAAGCAGAGACACAGGCAGAGGGAGAAGCAGGCTCCATGCACCGGGAGCCGGACGTGGGATTCGATCCTGGGTCTTCAGGATCGCGCCCTGGGCCAAAGGCAGGCGCCAAACTGCTGCGCCACCCAGGGATCCCTGAGTCTTTCTTTTGAGGTGAGGTTTTCCTTCTAGTCATTTTGCTCAGTGCAGAGTGGCCAAAAACAAGTTGTATTGGGAAAAGTAGAAAAAGAGAGAAGAGAAAGAAAAAAAATAAAAGAATACAAAAAAAAAAAAAAAGAAAGAGGAAAAAAGAGAAGAAAAGAAAAAAGAAAAAGAAAGGGAGAGGAAAGCAAACAAATCAAAAAACAAAAAAAACAAGGGAGAGTATCTTCTGTTTCTGATTACTTAAATCCCTCGATTTCCCCTGAAACTCTCCAGTGCTGCTTGGTCAATAATCTGTTTTTCCGCTGTCCATCTAGCTGGTCTTCTGGGGGAGGGGCCTGTTGTGCTGATTTTCAGGGGTTAGCACTTGGGGGAGCTGCTCAGCCCCTTGCCTGCTGCAAGGCTCAGTGAAAGATATTTAAGCTGTTTATCCGATGAGGCCACTGTGAGGTTCAGTAGGGGTTGTTTATCCTGTGAGGCCCCAGGAGAAACAACAGTGGTGTCCGCCAGGTGTGGAGCCCTGGATTCAGCTCCCGCGGTAACTACGGAGCTCTCAGTCTACAGTGGCCTGGATGCTCGGCGTTAGGGCCGCTGATCTGCACAGCTCTGGGCCGCCTGGAGGCTGGAACGTCCTTGCTCCCCTGTGTCCTCCCGGCCTCTGCCTGTCCCAGGGGGAGGGCAGAGTCTTGGGCTGTGTACCCGGTGCCCTGTGCTCCCGGGCCTGTGCGGTTGGAATCGTGCTCGCGGCTGCGCAGCCCCTTCCGCATGGAGCCTCTGCCGGAGCTGCTCCAGAGCTGCTCCCAGGGCCTTGCAGCGCCCTCCGCAGGGGGCCTCCGCCGGAGCTGCCTCTGTGCTGATCCTGGGTCCAGCCCTGCGCACGCTGCAGCCCATTAGGGAGCTCAGCTGCGGGGTGTGGTGCCCTCTCCCCTGGGCGCAAGAGCTCTGTTAGGGTCGCAGGGAGCCTGAGGGCATCCTCGCCCCTCCTGGGGTCTTGCTCCAACTCCCTGCGAGCCCCTTTCCATCCACGAAGTTTGGTGAAGCTCCTGCTTATCCAGGACGGGGCTTTCCTGTCCTGGGGACACCCGCCCCGGCCTTAGCCCGGCTCCTCGAGCCCCCACCCTTGGATGCCTTTTCATTCTTTATTTCTTTTTTCCCCGTCTTCCTACTTTAATAGAAGCATGAACTCTTCTCACTGTAGCATTCCAGCTGTTCTCTCTTTAAATCTCAAGCCGAATTCGTAGGTTTTCAGGATGATTTGAAGGTTATTTAGGTAATTTGGTGGGGACTGGTGACTTGGGGACCCTACTCTTCTGCCATCTTGCCCCGCCTCTCTGTATATTGTTTGGTATTTTGTTTTCATTGAATTATTTTTTCCATTTACTATATTTTAGTTAACCTAGTATATTAAAATTATTATCATTTCAACATGATATAAAAAAGTAAGGAGCTCTTTATATTTTCTCTAAGTCTACCAAACTGAGAATGGACTTTACTCTTACAGCACATCTGAGTTTAGATAGCTGTATCCCAAGTCTCAGCAACTGTAAGAGTCAAGGGTCTGCCCTGCTGGACAGCACAGATGTAACTAGTACAGTTCCTGTGGTCACCCAGGGGTGCCCAGTCCCCCAGCTCACCCCAGAGCTGTGGTGGGATCCTCCCCTGATGGGTTCTCAGGTCTGCCTAGACGTGCAGCCAGAAGCAGCAGGTGGACCCAGCTGAGCACATAACCTGGCGCCTACAGGGGCCAGCCTCATCCACTCCCCTCGCCACCCCCCCACACACACACACACACAGAGCCAGGGATTGGCATCCTGCTACCCTCACCACTCATTTATTTCATTATTGATACAGAAGAAACATTTATGCTTATGTTGGCAATTTAATGGTCTTCTAATATTCTGTGGAATTGTGTTACCTGCTCTGAATTTTTAAAAATTTTATCAGAGAGATAAAGCCAGAGCAAGTGGGAGGAAGAGGCAGATGGGGAAGGGAGAGGGAAAGAATCTCCTCACTGAGTGGAGAGCCTGTCCCTGGTCGCCATCTCACGACCCCATAATCATGACCTGAGCTGAGACCAGAAGCTGAGATGCTTAAACAGCTGAGCCACGCAAGTTCACCCCTGCTCTGAAATTTTTCCACATGCATTTTTTTTGGGGGGGGGGTTGGGGCTATAAAGTTTAAATAGGCATCTTTATGCTTGAGTCTGTCTTCACATTTTAGTTTCTTACGATAGATTTCTAGTGGCAAGTTACTAGAACAAGATATATATAAGCTTCTTGATACCTACTGCTAAAAGGTTTCAAAAGTTCCTCTCAATAGGAGACCTTTTCTTTTTGGTAATAATTATAACTTTACAAACTATTAAATATGATTTACTCAGATTCTAGCTCTTATACAAAATGTGAGCTACAGAAGAAGGGAACCTGATTGTGAATGCTTTTTTCTCCTCTCCATTCTTTTCTGTTTCCTGTTAAATCAAGAATAATCTAACGTTTGGCAGAAGCTTCAACAAACTAATACTTTTCTTGTAGGATATGGACCACTTGGATCACTAATGAGATGAAGGAAGAAGAGCCCATTAGTGGACAAAAGTCAGAGGATGAAGGAATTGAAAAGGAAAACTTAGCAATACTAGAGAAAATTTGGAGGACTCAAAGGGAAGACCATTTCAGTGTACGTATGTGCACATATCTAGAACCTGGACTTTGGGGTTGAGTAATTATTGGTAATAATTAATGTAAAACTGAGCAGTTCATTAGGGTAACAGTCTAAGCTGCCCCCTCCACCCTCTCCTCTGTTGTACATTCAGCCATGTTTTGCTTACCTGGTGGATTTTGTTGTTGTCATTGAAGTTCCTCATCTGCTGGTAGCTTTCTTCCATGTTCCTGTGCTTTTTACATGCTGGAAGTAGCCTGCTAATCACTGTATACTGCTCCTTTCCAGCCTATTTTTATGCTTACTCTTCTGTGAGATCG